>NC_056486.1:8331615-8501615 GCF_008729295.1 Plectropomus leopardus
AATTCCTGATTAGGAGGAGTAACTGGAATGACTGGCTTTGAAGATGTCCCAGGTGGTGAAAGATGCATACTAACCAGCTTTTCTTAATGACAACCCCATACTCTCTTGAGGATCAGCCTCATACTTTATCATTCTTCACCTTCCTACCTTCTGAAGTAGTAACTAGCAGGAGGAACACCCTGTCTTTTTTACCAAATAAGCTCTTTTGAAGAGGTTAGATGTTAGGTGTTTTATGTATTTCTGACAATAACATTATTATCATTATTGATTTTTTTTTATTGTAAAAAATGTAGTGATTTATCCATCTTCGTTTGAAAACACTGAAACAATCTGATGTTTGCTATACAGTATTTATCTTTCATTGTGTGCGGATAGTGTATGTGTTACTTGGCTTCGGAAGATGCCTCTTGAACGAGGCTGTCTTTATTCTTTTCGGGCTCCAGTGGGTTGAGCGGAGACTCCACCAGCACCACCCTAATCACACATACACATACAGCAGAGGTTTTATTCACCACTACAACATAGAAAATAAAATTTTCATCTTTATGTCGAACGGGGACTTTTAACCGTCACAAATGCATTTGAACACAGACACTTACCTGAACTTAGCATCTTTATTGAAAGGGTTCATTATGGGCACTTCGATAACTTTTGGCTGGTAACATGGAGACTTGCACTTGACAGTGTTCTGAGAAGAGACAACAGGAAGGAGTTTGTCACCTGTAATTGTAGCATAGCAGTCAGTCCACCCCTTAATTCATTATACTCACTGTGGGTGTGATGTGACTGACATGGGTCTTCAGATTGAAGGTAAGAGTAGAGCCGCAGGGACCAAAAGGAGACTTGGAGTTGAGAAGGAGCACTGCCTTCATGGGCTGCATGTTTGAGCAGCTGAACTGGACAGTCAGTTCAGTGCTTGTTCTGTGAAAATAACCACAGCCAACAACAAATTATCTGATAATTCTACAACCTCCCATTTTCAAGTTATGTCAGTAACGAATCAGCAGAATTTTAACACTATGTTTCTGCATAATGGCATTGTCCTTAAAAACAGCATTTCTGAGAGTAAAGCTTGGGATTCAAAATGGGACATGGGCTATTTTTATGGCGAAGCCTCACTTGAGAGGAAAAACTGGTACATTTTAATGAGCTACAGTCTCAAGGCAAAACCAATTTTACTCAACTTGGACTCTGAGCTGAATAACTTAAGGAGGATTTTCCCTTTCCTTTGCAGGGCTCAGGTCTGCCCAAAACAAGGTTATTTTAGAAGTACAGATGCAAAGACAGCACTTCTTCACTAAAGAATCCAGTTTCAGTCATGTATTTATTCTTGATGTACACTACAAAGGCATGCACCAATGTTTCATAATTACAATTTCATTGCACAGGATATTTTTCCCAAGATTATTTATGCCTTCACCTTCAAAAAATGCCTGTTAACACTTTGTTATATATATCACTCCTGAGCAGATTGTTCTTGGTACGCATTTAGAGCACACTAACACACACACCGTGGTCCATGTGTGTGTTTGAAAGAGAGAGTTACAGAGAGGGGAAAGGAAGGTGGAGTATTGCACGCAATGTTTCTTGAGGTTATTCATAACTTACTCTGGAAAATTAGTCACTTTTTAATACACTTTCCAATGGATTGTGAGTTTAAATGTTATTGGGATTTCTTTAATAAAGGAAAAAAAAAGTTAGATAACCTAAAAACTACTAAGCATTTCCTCCTCACATTTTCTCAATTTGTTAATATTTTGCAGGCCGGAGCAGAAGCTTAGGCAGGTTGTATGTGGCTACCGAGCTGCAAGTTGACAATAAGTCCTGTACAGACATGTTAATCATTCTTGAATCTAAGGGAGTAAAGTATAGAACAAAAGGATAATTACCTTCCTAAGAAGGTCAATCTTTAAGACAAAGTGCAAGAGTTCTGAAAGTCTCTCTAAAGACCATTAAATGGTTTGAAGACAACAGCACTCATGGGAACTAAGTTAAGACCAGAGACACTAATGGCGGTCTCAGAGCAAAAGCAAAAAAGAATTTAGGCTACCTGTCTGTAGTGACTTATGCTTACAGTCTGCTAATTTCATGGTATCTTAGCCCTTTAAACCTTTATTTACAGGCATTTACCAAAGTCCTTACATGTCTTTGCTAGGTATGCCATACGTTGGTATTTTGTATTTTGTACAGTGACTTTAATTTTCTTGGTAAAAAAAACCTACTTTGGAGTAATGGTGACAGTAGATCCATCAGGGAGGGAGAAGAGATGGGCATCTTCTCCTACAAGTAAGGCCTTGTATTTGATTGGCTTAGAGGATGGGCTTTTCAGGCGCACCTACAGCACACACAGACAGACAGACAGACAGACAGACACACACACACACAAACACACAAATAGAAACACATAGCGATAGCCACATTTTTGTATGAGCACATCCACAAACACACAGACAAATGCCACTGCCAGAAAAACAATACAACAATGAAATCCATCTTCCTTAACAGCACAGATAAACTGACATCTATTTTTGTTAAGCTTGTAATGTGGTTTAACCTGACAATGTGGATCATTACCCAAATGTATATTTGTCTGTGTTTGTAATCCTTTTAGTGTGTGCGTGGGTGTGCCTATAATCCTATTAATGTATGTGTGTCTATAATCCTGTTAAAGTGTGTCTGTGTACGTGTCATTATCTGTCCAGGAGCTTATTATCCCAGCCTTTGTCAGTCTCACAAAGCTCATTTATTTGATTTACAAGGCATGCAGTTACATTTTTATTTAGGTGTCTCCTAAAACAAAATCGGTGCCGTGTGTGTGTGTATGTGTGTGTTTCACCTGTTTACTGAAAGTGCTGTGCAGGGCTCCTGACAGAGTGATGGTGCGCACTGGCAGATACTGAGGCAGCCTCTCATACAGGTGAACACACAGCATTAACATCAGCACTGGATTGGGGTCTGACAAGTCTGTGGGCTAACCACACCACACACATTCAAATACAGGGACACACAGGGACAAAGGAAGTGCTGTCTAATCTCTAATAAGATCATCAGGATATATTAAACATCTCCAGTTATGCTTAACAGGTCACTAATTAAGCCTGCGGACATTGCAAATTTTCTCTGTCTGTTTAAGATTTAGTCTGTATGACTTCAGACCAAGTCAATCTATATACAGTTTAGTATATTAATCTGCACACACTGTACTTATACATCATATTAAATGCTTTCTACTTGTCCATCCTTGGTTTGAGAGGAAGCCTCTTTTAGGCCTGTTACAGCATTTGCATGGAGTTACAAAACGTCAGGGGGATGTTTCATAAATGTGACTGCACTAATGAGATCAGACTCATTCAAGTCTGGTCTAAGAATTGTCAGTTGTGACTTGGAAACACAGACCCGAGACATCAAACACAGATCACATCTATTTATAGAGAGGATGCACATATTAAACATGATGTGAAGAACACATACATTTTACAAGAATGGCACCTCATGTTAGCATGCTTCCACCAACCAGTCAAGTCATGGTTTATATCAGTATCTGTCCAGACTCATGTATGTAGTGAAGACTTTGAAGGAATTTAATAAAACACCTATAAACACCTATTGTCGCAGGAACTAACTAAAATTGTTTTGACTACTTTGACCGATGTTTATATGTCTGTTGGTCAGTCTGTCTGTTGACAGAGCTACAACTATGCAAGATGCATTCACAAAACTAGGCTGTAAGTGAGATCAAAATGAAAGCAGAGTTAAAAGATGTCAGCAGCCAAGCAGCTGGTCTAGCTTATCGATTGTAACACTGGTGAAGTTATACCTGAAGACTAACCTGACAAAGCCTAGTCTACTGGTAATCTTGCTGTGAAAAACACCTCCTTGGTCACCTCTGAAATTTACCTGTACATCTAGGTTGAGACAAAGTGCAGTTAAGGCTTGAACCAATATTATGTTGTTGTGAAGGATCTGTTCCAGGCTGCCAGTTGTAGTATACATCCTCTGGAAGTGGCTGCAGATCTAATTAGGAACACAGCAGATATAAGGAAATTAAAAACTATGACAAGGTTTATCTGTACCCACCTGTTTCAATTGAATCTGTACTTAATCTGCCACTTGGCTGCCTGTAACCCATTGCTCAGTAACAATACGGGCTCAGTAAATCAGAATTTTAAATTGCATCTTGGCATAAAAAAAGTTTTGGTTTTGACAGATGTTTTAGGAATTTAGTCAAATTTCTCATTTTCTTTTGCAGGCAAAACACCACCACTAAAATACAGAGTGGGCTGCTCTCTCTCTCTCTCTCTCTCTTACTCACACACACACACACTCACAAACAAACACTAATGTTCACACATGCTGAAAATGGTGCTTAGCATGATAAGAGGCTCCTGTAATCTTATTCAGGACTAATTGCATCCTCATAACATCAATCAGAGTGCCACTTAAAGACATTAACCGCCATCCCTCATTGCCTCACAAACACTGAAGAGTGTTTGCACAAAATTAACAGACCCACTCAGAGACACATGCACATACACACATACCAGGTAAGGGCAATAGGCAGCAAGCAGAGCAGCTAGCACCAGTCCATCTGTCAAGTCCAGGTCAAAATTCACTATCCAGCGTGCTGATGGGACACCACCTGCCAACCATTACCATCAAGGCATCAAATAGGTACTGACAAAATTCCTTTTCACGCCTTTTTTAATTGCGTTGACACAAACTGCATTCAATGACCATATATTTCATAAGTCGGTTTCATACTGTTGTCAAAGCTTTTAATTTTCTGCAAAATACTGCACTGAACCCAGCAGTCGAATGGGGAGAGCAGTTTTGCAACACTAGCAGGCTTAAGTGGATAAAACAGTAAAATGTGTGTGCTACCTGTTCCCCACACAGTGTTCCTCATGGTCTGGTAATGCATGTTGAGCCATGAGAGCAACCGTAGCTCGCAGGATGAATAGATGTTACTGGCCACTGGCTGTAAGCCGACAGGGAGGAGTCCATCTACGTTGTCATGGTTCAGTGTTGTGTTCAAACCGTTCTCTGACACACGACACAAAACCAGCACCTGAACATATGCAGAGGAATATTTAATACTGATATTTAATGGGATATGACTGTTTTCCAGCACTACTCTACTTCACACAGAAAGGTTCTCAGGCTCCCATTAAGCTGTTACGAGTTAAAACATTTGTAAAGTCAAAGTGTTTTTATTAAACCTTTGATTAAACCTTTATTTAACCATCAATAATCAATCATCAATAATAAGCAATGATTTCTTACAACCACTGCTTGGAAGAGAGAGACAGACAGAGAGAAATAAAGTACATAAAGCACAGGGCTTTGGCAGAGGAAAATTGCAGCTCCCCTTCAGTGAGATCACAGTGTCAATTAAAACATTATATAATTTAACACAAATATAATATGCATAATATATTCTGACGAGATCTAGTGAGTGGATGCAGACAAACAGACAGACTGCCAAAATGAGTTTTTCACCTTGTATATCTGCAGCAGCACATCAGTCCAGGATCGTTTGCTTAGAGACTCATAGTCAACACTGCTGTAGTCCAGACCACATTCTCCCTCCTTTGACTGAGAGAAAAACACATATGTAAGGAAATGGCACAAAAAGCTCGAAATATGATGTGTGTGAGTAAAGGACAGACTGTGAGTGAGAACAGGATGGGTTTTTTTTTTTTTACTTAGCAGGCAATTCTTTTTCCATGGTGTACGTTTCAGAGCCAATTGTTGTTTGTGAGTGTTAATCTGTACCTGCAGGGAGCACCTGTGTTTGAACTCTTGTATGTCGAGCAAGTACTCTGGTCTGATGTGACAAAGGCAGGCTCCCTGAACCCTGAACACAGAATTACAATAAACAGAAAAATTAACAGAACATTTCCAAAATGTCACTTAACCCTTGTCAAAGTGGAAAATGTAACATCCCTGGCTTCATCTTTCTGTTAAAATAATGCATTTTTCCACTCAGACATACAATACCTACCCATTACACAAATGTTTCTTTTAGTTTCATTCAGGCATTATGGGGCATTAAGGGAAAGAGACACAATGCTCGCGAAATATTTGACTTTCATGGCCCACCTCACCAACTTTGAACCAAGCCAGCTGCAATTAACAACATGACACAATCAAAAACTAAACTAAATCAAAACTAAAGCTGGCCCACGAATACATGTGTCAGGCCTACCTGAGGAAAGCAAGCATAGCCTCATGCTGTTGTAGCAGCTGATTAGTGCGCTTTTCTATATCACTGGAGAACGTCTGACAGCGAGGAATACCAGGAATCTGTTGGCCGGTCAGGTGATGGAGCATGTCTACTACAGACCTGGACACAATGACACAATAGTTTTGTCCTCTGCATGGAGCTTAAAATTCAGTATCATCTACTATTTTCCCATTTTAAGTCTCAAAATTATCAAGAGACGGCGAGCCAAATTAGACTGCAACCGCAATTTAAAAAACAGACATACTTTATAGACAGTTTATTTGCACACAAGTGCCTCTGTTTATTCTAAAGATCTCTATTTTAAAAGCAGTATTCATTAGGCAGAACCTGCTCTCAAACTGCACACTTTCGATCCCTTTCAGTTGTCTAGTTTCATCATGGTTGTTGACGAGATTTAAACATCCAATTCTGTGTGATCTTGTCACGATGTTAGCTATGTCGTCCTTCACTTCTTTTTAGCATGAGGATGACTCATTTGAGTCTTTCTGAGGCACTAAACAACAAAACACTTTCATCTATCTAATGAAATGGTTTGGACAGAGAATCCATCACTCAGACTGTATACACACCTGGAGTCTCTGGTTTGACTCACTCGATAAGTCCTTCCACTGGAATGATTCGTTTGAATTTTTGACACAACCCTGAAGGGAGAGAGGAGACATGTACTTTAACAGAAGAATACCCTAAAAATGAAAGTTATCTAACAAACAAACAGTCTAAAAATGGGGTTCCTAAGCTAAACTATTGGGAAATCTCTTGCATATACCTTCTGAGAGTGTGTGGCACAGAGATAGGGTGTGGTTTATTTGGCCACCCAAAGAGGCTGAACCACCTCTCCACAGCCAATAATACATTATGGTAATACAGTCCTTCCTCTGAGTTGGCAGCAGGGAATTCTGGGGCACCGAGATTGATTGGGGTGTCTCTGTTAGGAGAGACGTCTGTATCCCTGCTGGCCTGACCACTCATACTGTCGCTGTCTGGAAAACAGTCTGACGAGAACAGATATACACACACAGTACCGCACATGTAAACACACTCCTGCTCAGACAGACACACAAACAAAATAAAGAGACTGACTCGAGCAAGTCTAAATAAAACCAAGTTGCACTGAACATTTCATGTTCTGACCTGAGCCTGAGTTCTTGTTTGATGAGCTGTTGTGATCAAACAATGAAGAGGACGATGAAGTCTGACCAGAGGCAGGACTTGGTGTGTGATAGCGCTGAAGGATTGCCTCAACAGCTGTAGCCCCTAAATTGCATTAATATTCACCAATCAGATGCAAGGACAAAATTATTGAGTAAATAATTAAAGCTGTAAACTCAAGTGGGTAGGAAAAGGTGATGGTATTCGCCATTTTGTTTTTTAAATTCAAAACAGCTAATTTAAAGCTATTAACCACACTGTGCCATACTAGTTGGATATAGCTCTTATTTTCATTCATTATTATATATTCAGTCATTATTATTTTTGTTTTACTTTTTTACCTCCCTATTTATCTGTACTTAGATCTGTCTTTGAGCTGTTGCAACAGTTTAATTTCCCCTCTGGGGATCAATAAAGGCATATCTTACCTTATCTTAATTTTGCAGAAAGGTGACAAGTTTGGAGATATGAAATGAAAATGAATGGTTTCATTTTTTCGATTTTGAAGCTGCTCGTGTTGCATGTAAAATTATTCATTTGGCAACAATGCTTTGCTTTACAGCTTTAGCCCTCACCAACAATTCACCAGATACTGTCCCTCCCATCCACCAATAACAAACAGTTTTTCAAAACATTAATGAGGTCTAGACGAGGTACATGGTGTCATGGATGTGTGTTTGTGTTAGTATACAATGCCAGTACCAGTCTTGAGGACTATCTGTTGCTCGGAGCGGTGCAGGGCCATGTAAGGCCAAACTGTCAACAAACAGTTGTCAGCAATAGCAGACAAGTTAACCTTAAACCTGGTGGCAGAGAGAAAGAGAAGAAAGTCAAGTTATCAGATTAATCATCTTAAAATTTATGGGTTTCAAGGATAATGCTGCTTCTATTCTCTATTTTTGGATTAAGTAGAGAGTAGCCCAAATGGAAAAGATACAAGAAAAAGAGATGTTAGACTTGGTGTTTTGCAGTAACTTATTACCTGTTGTGGAGATGGTCAGTGAAGGTGATGGTTGTGCCGAGGGACAGAGGGATGGTGGAGCTGAAGGACACACTGCAGATTAGAGAGGCCTCCTGCTTCTTAATGCCTACTGGATGTCTCTGTGGTTGTAGATGAAGTGGGAAAGAGGGATAATTTCACAGGACTTGGTAGTATCTCTGCTGAAGCGCAAGCCAGGAAAATCAGTTAGATTTGTAACATTAACCCTTTGAAACCTGGATAGACATCAGTTTTTCTGTGCTGCCTTCAGACACCTATCACGAGCTATGTACCTGATCCTGGTTTTGTGCAGGGATGTTGTTACCCTCAGGAAAGACGACAGAGACAGGCTGTATCTTTGTCCCATCCTCCAGTTCCACCTCATCCACTTCGGCTGATACCATGGTTCCACTGCAAAGGTGAACACAGTGGATATGTAGAAAAAGAACATCCCATATAGATACAAAATTCAACCATTCCCCCACATGCAATATTATGAGCAACCTTCTCAACATTGTTTGAGGGCACAGAGCATAGACTGTATTATAAAGATGTAAGGTACAATAGCTCCCCATAAGTGAAGCCATAACATTTCGATCACCCCCAGGTGGCTTGCTGCAGTATAGGTCATAATCCCCAACCATTCCATTTTAGCAGATGGGACATGGGCCAAACTAAAAACTCAAAGTACTATCAAATAATTTTTTCTCAGAGATGGTTTCTATCATTTTAGGTGGTTCTTATCTCGCTGATGTACGGTAAAGTGTGCATTTTACTGATAAGCTTGGCTTTAATCAGTTATTTGATGCTATAAAAAGGGCCGGACATCATGACTGACAGCTGTGTGCAAATGAGATACTTAAGCTTAATTTTTATACAGGTCAAGGAAATGGAGACCGAGTAGTCCTTTTTCTACTGATTTACGTAGACATTATATTGTGTAAACAGTGCTCAAGATATGTTTTCTTGAGGAGATGCACCATGTTGCTCAGTTAAGTCAGTCACAGGGATTTGGGTCTGAAAATACTGCCAGAGCTGTAATAGTGCAGCCAGATTGCTGTCCACTCTGAAATCTGAACAACAACATAAACCACAGAGGAATGTGGATTAGCTAGTTGGCTTACAATATAAGCAAAATCCAACATGACTGCAGACCTGCCAGTTAATGAGTCCTGGCTTGAATGATAAAAATCCCACTGAAATGAATAATGTCCTCAGTTTATGTGTGTGGCAGTGTTTCCTCTGCATCCATTTAGCTCCAATGGCTCAACACAGCTGGTAAATTGCCACAAGCTACAAAAATGTAAATAAAATAAAAATCCATCAGTGTTATTGTTCAGCTTACCCAAAAAGCTGACGACTACAACTGTGATCACAGAGCAGCTGTCCATGTGTCACGATCCAAAAAATCAAATATGAGGCATTCATAAAATGTAACAGTTACTAGAGCAGGTTTTGGCCTGGGGTGAATAGAAAACACTGTGTCTGTTGGTGTACATAAACCCACCTAGGATATCCTGAGGCCAGCAGGGTGAGTGTGGCAGTTGCATTGCTTTCCAGTGGTACTGGTGTAAGTAGGATTTGAGGGGGGTAGATGGTGATACAGGGAAGCTTGAGGCTAATAGTGATGGACAGCTCTCTGTAAGGTTGATGTCCCTCCTCTCCTGCCATCCCCTCCCCTTCCTCGTATCCCAGGTAAAGAGGAAGGGACAATTTGGTGACTCTGCCAGACCCTAGAGGAAAACAAATACACATCAGTGGAGACTAAAGGTGAATTTAAAATTGTGCATCAAGCACAAAAAACACCACTTCACCTCAAGGCTAGAGCATTGACAGCTTGGGCTGCTTGTGTTTTCTTCAACAAATTTCCAATGCCAATGGAGGTTGTTGATAGTGGAAACAACTTTAAGCATGTTAAAGAAAGAATTGGAAATTTCTAATTTTCAGTAACAAACTTCTAACAAAACTATCACCAGTGAAAAAGCTCTTTTCACCTTGATCGCCATTCTCTATCACAGTGCATAAAAGAACATAAACACGGTGACAGCAGTAGAGTAGTTTAGGTTACCTGGATGTAAATCCAGTTCTGCAAGTATGAGGATATCCCAACATTGCTCAATATCAAAGAAATAATGAAAAGACCCAAACACTATATAGTCTGATCACATATGATACTTGCGACTAGTGTTGTGGTGGCGCTGCCAATGGGTACTCAATCACTATATCAGCTTCTACAGTTCATGAGTTAAATTTATTTTTTGAAGGAAACCTCTGAAATATTTGATCCTGGCATACAACCCCTAAATGTGGCTATTGTGACTTGTGATTTTCCTGTGACAGACTGAGGTTATTTCCTCCACTGTGCCCGTTTGGTATCTTGGTGACTCAGGATGCCCCACAATGGAAGGAGACGTGTGGTAGAGGGTGTGGCAAAAGAAACCCAGTAGCACACAGCAATTTTGATGCCAAGAATGAGTGTGTCCATACAGATTTATGCAAAACGATATATAACATACAAGTCTACTAAGTTCTGTCAGTATATATGTTATTACATGGTAACCATTTAAGGTTCTTTCATGCCAGAGGGAAATTTTATGTTTTATGAGGCTTCACAAAGATAGTCTAAATGGTTATACTTGTGTTTAGGTTGAAAAAGTACAGCATTCTTTCTAAAACTACTGGACCAAAATGAAAAAGAACCACCAGCCTTTTTCTGCTGGTTATCATGTTGTTGAAATTAAGTATTTCCTTAAAGGGTGGCTCTCAGGGCAAAACATAATTCCTTATTCATGGTCCGTCACTAAAGATTATTAAGGCCCCATGGGTAATGGTCTAAGCTGCATGAGAACATTATTTTGTGTATCATTTTAACTTTAAGTTATGTTTCACTTTATAGTAGTTTTACCCATCTGAAATTCTATTTTGAGGTATGTTACATTTTATTAAAGCTATGTGTTTGTGTGCGTGGAGGGAGAATGGGGTCAATTGCAATAAATTGTGATGGTGTGATCTGAGTATGTTTCTAAGAAAAATAATACTATACATTTACAATGATAGGAATGTGTGTCTGAGAAAGAGGAGAAGGCAGTAAGAAATAAAGTAATCCATCATCATTGTGTGTCTGTGTGTGTGTCTGTGTTTCCAATTATTTCTCACCTGTAGTGATGGCCTCAGGGATGACACTGACCGTCAAGCAGATGGACTGGCCAGGCCCCAGGCTCCCTGATGGTGGAGACACAATACACAGCTCCCCCTCTCTTCTGTGCTCTGTTGGTACTGCAATTGCTCTGCAGTCAAACCACCAGTTTACATGTTTCCTGACACCCTGACGCCAAAACGCACTTTCTTCATTCATTGCTTTCAGCTCCACTGTCTGCAGGAGAAAGGAGTGAGAGACTGAATGAGACTAAAAGAACAGACAGCAGAGGCACAGAAGATAAAAAAGAAGACAAGCAATCATTTTAGTTGTCAGGCAGTGCTATCAGTAGGACATTACGAGCTGAAGGATGACAAGTGAAAATGAGGAGATCTAAAAACAAAGTTTAAGAAAGGCTCGAAAAATTGAAGAATAGAGGGAAAATGTGGGAACTGTGGGAGGCGGGAAAAGTTGCAGTCAGAACCTTTATACCTTATTATAAGCATCAGACAGTGGTGCCAGAAGTTCCACCTGGAACTGTAAGCTTGAGGGGAACATTTCCAGTGGAGCGCACAGCACTGAAAACAATTTAAAAACAAGAGAAAGAAAAACTTTACATTTAACTATGTGAAACTAGTTCCATTTGTTCTGTACACATGCAATGTGACAGTATTTCAGCTGTCATTTAACCCTTTGAAACATCTAATAATTTCTCTCTTTTTAAAAAACGATTTTCATGTCATTTTCTCTTCCCTACTTTCTTGCAATTTGTGGGACACCTCTTGTTAAGTTGTTCAATGCTTTTTTAGCTATGTTTTCAAAATAAGTCAAATCAATCTACTCAAATTTCAAACGTTTACATGCATGTAAAAGGCGTCTGAATGCAGCACAAGAAAAGGAATGTTGTTGCATGGTTTTTAAAGGGTTAAGTTTCACAAGAAAAATAGTGAATAGAATTTAAATTATAGATATCACTCACTAACACACAAATATGGCTCTAGCTCCACATTAATGACCCCACCTGTGGCCTGTACGCGCTGTGACCGTTGTGTCGCCATGGTGACAGACTGGTGAAGAGGTTTGACGACATGCTTCCTGCTGACAGCTGACAGAGAGGACGACATGGAAGAAGAGGATGGAGTGCGGAAAGGAAGCAGAGAAGTAGCGGGCCATCTCACTCCATTGACCATCAGCAGCAGGTTGAAGTCGTAACTGGCCACCTGCAGGAAGACATTCCCTTCTTTTTGAGATCTTAATTAATCACTTTTACATACAAACACTTTTAAGATTTAAGATGAAAGAGATCAGACATGATATTGACCATTCACTAAGCCCTGCCCCCCATAGTTACAGCTGCTATGCCTGACTGGCTTTTATACCAGTTTGGCATGATTTCCACTCCATGCTTAACAGCACATTATGCCATCTTAAATCAAATTGCTCTTAACAAAACACCACGTATACCAGCAACAGAAAACAACACAGATGGAAAAAAACACATATTTCACGGAGCTTATTATGGCTGAATCTAAATGCAAAATTCTTTGTGCTGTCTCTGCCAACATTTACAAGCTGTGAAAATAAGAAAAAGTTTACTCCAGCATCTCAACAACCTGCTGCTGTTTGATTATCATCTGCTGGAAAGTCAAGGTCATATTTGTGGCCTCTTGTGCCACCTGCACTGCCTTTAGCTGTGTTGGTTTGGTACCCAGAGTATACACAAAGTCATGATGTTACACACCACAGTGCAATGGGTGGCAGCATGAACCTTTGGGTCATGGAATTCAGACAGAGATAGACAAAATCAGGCTTCTCATTTCTAGCAGTCTTTTATCCGCTGTAGCTAGCAAGCTAATTCACTTAATGTTTTCAGCTTAAAAACATCGAAGTAGATGACTGCAGCTGGAAATGATATAAGTAGTATAGAAAAGTAGACTGGTGTATAGTGAGCTGCTGATCACTGGCAGTAGACTTATAAGTAGGAAACAAGTCCTGTACAAAGGCTTTCTAGGCATTGCTCTTTTATAAATAGAAAAATTATAAATGCATGTGGAGACAGAGTCTGCAACAGCTGGCTAACACTGGACAATTTACCTAAATGTTGATTAATGCAAATTGTCTTTAATGATATAAAATTTAATTAAGCTAATGCTAGGCTTAAATATGCACATGTATAATAAGGAAAAAATGTAAGCTAACATTGCTGTAACATAACCCTGTTTATCTGCTTACCTCATTCATATTTTTAAAACAAAGAAAAAGGTTTTTAGGGTGAATACTATCGAAACAGCAAGGGTATATTAACTGTTCATTTCCCCGAATCCAAAAAAGGGCAGGACAGAGCCACTAATGCATCTTGAAACTTGTGGGTTCTGCACAGTGGTGACACACTGCACAGATGAAAATGTCATTTTTAAATGCAGTTAATGATATGCTCCTTTGCCTTAGAAGTAACTCTCCATTACCTGGTCGTGCTAACTATCATAGCTAACATTTTAGGACAAACACACTATATTTTCCTTACACTTTAACCCTTGAACTTTTCTTTTTGACTTGGCTAAGGCAAATGGCTAAAAGAAAAAGACGCAATCATAAAAGTTCTTATATGTATATTGAGTATCTGTCCCAGCAACACCTCTCATACATACTACATCAGCATGGGAAGAAATTCAAAGCTTGATAGACCTAAGCTATGATTGGACAGTTGCTTTTCAGAAGAAGAGTTTAGAGAACAGTCAGTGATATCATGATATTGTATCTATTTGGTGATTCTTGGCAAAATCTCACTTGGGTTGGGAGGAAGACAAGAGAACAGTCCACTGTCTGGTCGCCCTGGACCTCCACAACACTCACACCTGGCTCCTTCACTGTTTGTAAAAAAAAAAAAAAGAATCAATTAGAATAAAACAACATAAAATACGTACACACAGAGCAAAACTAAAGACAACACAGGACAATGTGCTGTGTATTTAAATTGTATAAACACTTCCATCTTGCATTGTCCAATCTTATATGTCACCAAACCCCACACAGACAGTAATTCAAAAACACTACATGTTTTTCTTTCCTTTTTTCCTCTGAGGACATAGTACTATATAATATACTATACAGAATATGCTTGACTAGTGTGTGAATACGTACTCGCTGAGGGCTGAGGGAGGCGTAAAGAGAAGTCTGTGTGTTCTGCCAAGTCGAAGGTAACCCGGGCTGTGGCTGATGAGTGGTTTGTCAGAGCGAATTGTATCGCTCGCTGAGAACCAGCATAAACTCCATAAAACTGGAAATTTGACTGGAAAGAGGGACGGAAATTAACACAAGTAGATAAGATGTGGATATATCAAAACCTGAAAAAATGCGTTAATTACAAAGCCTGAAACCAGCACTGTCTGAAAATCTGGATGAATGAAATCAATAAATGTTATTCCAGTTGTCTATTTTAGCATTTCAGCAGAAACAACAATACACATGTCATAATGAAAGGGGGAAATTGGTCCTTTATTGTGCTTTGAGAGAAATTTAAGTTGATTGAAAAATGTCTTTTTTTCTGTTATCTATTAAATTTGAGTGACTGAGCTCTACAAACTGCACTGTTGAAGTTTCAGAGAGCAACTTAAGAATCATGCCCTGTCAAGGAAACACTGTTGCAGCACCTCCACAGCTACAGCAAACAAAAATGAAAGCGAAAAAATAATTTTCTGCTTTAAACAACTGGAGCCGCACAAAAGCAGAATATCCGTCACTTCATTTCTTTCAAAGGTGCAACACCTGCCATTTCCACAGAAACACACACACACACACACATGCACATGCATACAAACACAAAGTCTGATGAATTTTCTTCTGTCTCACACCATCACTTCCCCCTTATTCTTTTACTTTCCACGTCTATGAGTCATGGTGTTATCACCTCTGTGGAGATTAGTAATTATAAAAACCATGAGTATTATTCAGGAGTCCATTTCAAACTGGAGCGCCCCAGGATCTATCAACAAAAATATAAAACTGTGCATGTTCCTGTGAAATATGAATCTCGAATGTTTAAGTGATTTGATTTGATTTATTTACTTTTGAAAGATAAAACCCAACATCGAGACACAATGGTATTACACTCCAACACTGATAATATGTTGTAGTGACATTAATACAAATACTAAGTTTACTGGAGGTGTAAATGGGAGGTAATAATAGTTATGTATTAGAAATAAAACCATCCATTACATTTTAGTAATTACAAAGTCCCCTTCCCTCTCTTTTCCTCTATACACATATCTATATCAGGGATCTTCAATGTTTGTCAGGCCAATGACCCCTTAGCTTTAAAAGTAGAGACCCCCAACTACATATGTAGCATAAAATTCCACAGCATATTAAACTGAATGGAGGCTGATAAACAGAAGGCCATATCAGCCTCTGGCTGCAGTTTTGACCTGTATTTGCTTTTCAGGTAGGTGAGGGAAGAAACTCCTCTTTTATAAAGATCAGTTGTTGCAAAAGGCAAAATATGCTGGACTCACGATAAGGTGTGTTTTCAGACATATTCTATTTTTTGACAAGACAAAAAAACCATTCAAAATTCATCAAAAAATAATGTGGTAGATGTATGTGGGTGTAGAACCCAAAACCTCACTTCTTTTCATCAAAATGAAAGATGAAGAACTATTATTGTTGTTGTTTTTGTTATTATTAATTAAAAAGATGAGGGTGATAACAGTTTTTGTGTTCTTGCACTTAATCCTTTCTTTATTTATGTATTTGTGTTTGATTGCTTGCTTCTACGTATGGAGCTTTAATTTACATAGAAAGCATAAAATTATGCAATGGATTTGAAGTAATGAATTGCATGACATATTTGTGAGATGTTGAAAGAAATATTGCAATAAAATATAAAAAAAATCCCTTCATGTATTGAAATAGCTGAGATGTAAACTCTACACCTTTGCCTAATTTAGCAAACACAGATCAATGAATATGTAAATTTGCCTCACCCTGCCTGCAGCTCAGCTTGAAGGTACTCGCATACCTTCAACTCTGCTCATCAAACAAACAAACCTCTGCTTGCACACAGCAACATGAGCCTTCCTGACTGCATCATCAAACAGCTAATAATGTGTTGCTGATGTTAGATAAACCTTGTTCCTGATTACCACCTCTGACAAAAGTAAGTGACAGTAAAACGCAAAACTTTATTTGAAAATACCAATACGTAGCTACACCTGGCTTCTCCTTTGATACCTCTGGTTTTAGGTCTAATCACTTGCATCCAGAGGCATTTGGGTTTACGACTGTTGATAATGCCCCTTGGAAACTGAAAATAAACTGGGAAGTTGAGGACTAATTTGCATTTGTGAATTAGTCCGGCAATTTAAGACTAGGAACTCACCATACTGATGTCTACATTTGGAGGCTCCACTGATCCGCCCACTCTGAGCTCAATGGACTTCATGTTCCTCAGAGCGATCTGTAACACACACGCATGCTTAGTATACCTCAGTTCCTCTCTGAATTGCCCACACACACACACAAACAAATCATCTTGATATGAAACTTAAGAGCTCTTCTTTCTCTAGCTCTCTCACCTCCACTCTGGTGTCAAACTTGATAACAGAGTCAGGGTTGAAGTGGATTTTGAGTGCAGCCTGTCCCCCACTTGGCACAACGCCCTCAGATGGACTCACCACCATACCTGGCAGAGGACACACATCTAGCACCTGTCACAAACAAACAGAGACAGAGAGCAGAGAGGCTGGCTATTTTTCTTGTTTGGTAAGTAAGTAAGTAAGTGTGTGTGTGTGTGTGTGTGTGTGTGTGTGTGTGTGTGTGTGTGTGTGTGTGTGTGTGAGTGTGTGTGCGTGCATGCGTGAGTGTGTGCGTGCGTGCGTGCGTGCGTGCGTGTGGTGGGGCGCACCTGGTAGTAGGCATGGTTATGTCCAGTGTTGTGCAAGACTGCAGTTCTGATAGAGGGAATGTTTAGAGGCACTGATCCAAATGTGACCTGTTTGTCTGCCAGCTGGACACTGGTGGACCCGACCTGAGACAACATAGAGACAGAGAGAGACAGAGAGACAGAGAGAGAGAAAGAGTTATCTATCACTGTTCTGTGATATTAAATCCATAGTGATGTATTCTACATTTGTAGTTCACCCACTCTCCCTTAACCTGCCTTGTCTTATTCTGCTCTAGTCACTGATTTCCCGCATTTTACAGAGTGACTTTCGACAGCCCCCAGAGTGCATGTATTTGGAGCATGTGTACAACTCAGTCAGGAGAGCGATAGTAATGATGATGACTGAACAGCGAGCATGAGTGGGAGTTTTTTACATTGAAAAAAGCATAAAAGTCACAAGCCTTACGGTACTTAAAACACAACACTTCTTGCTGCTGAATTTGTGTTCTGGTCTACTGAGGCTGCTGTCAGACGAGAAATCGATATCTGCGTCAATGATGGATCTGGCCTCATGATTGTTGAACATTGGTTTAATAAAAGACTCTACATAAACGGTCTTTCTACTTGAGAATTTATTTCATTTAATTTATCACTCATGTTTTAGATTGTTGAAAATATTTTGCTATTAACCTTAATCATAGCTGTTGTGCTAGATTTTAAACAATGTTGCATGACTGAAGTGAAAAGTTTCTATAGTTGTTTCGATACCTCAGTACTTATAAGTCCCCATAAATCCCAGCTAATAATCATTTTCCCTGAGTATTCCAGAAGGTTTGATTGTACATTTGATACTCAGATGTTAAATTTTGGACTCTTGTGAGATAGCTAAGACAAAGCGGTTCTCTAATGTTCTCTCTGATAATTTGTTTACATCTTGGTAAAAACATCTTGGGAACAAACAGAGCCTATAAATCAATGATTTTCAACGATTAGGCTGCAACCTAATACCGCCGGTGTTGGCTATCAGACAGCAAAGATGTAATGTGATGAGAATGGACGTCATTGATCAAGTTTCCCTCCTTCCCAACTGCTAACATCCCGACAGAACAAAAAAACAAGCACAAGGTCTGATGATTTAAGAATTTAGGAATCACAGAGCACTTCAATTTGCATTCTATGTCAAGTGTGAAAACCTCACGTTCTGTCAGCCACAAAACACTAAATAAGCCAAGAGACTGGATATCAGAAGAAACTGACAAAAAAAAGACAATCTCCCATCTGTTGCTGCCTTCTATTACTCCATGCTAAGACAGGTTAATTGGGAAGAAACAGGCACAAGTATCTCATGAATTGGCAGATTTAATTTTGGTTTTCGTTCTCCTCTTTAAGTATATTATAAAAATCAGCAATAATTAAGCTTCTAAATTAGATTAAGCTACTTCTAAGAAAAGTTTTAGTTCCACACTTCACTCCCTCTGTCTTTATATGCACACACTTCCTCCCTCTGGCTTGCCCAAACAGGCATGCTTTCTGTTCCAACACCTCTGTCTGACACATTTATGATAGAAAATATATCACCAAATGACCAAGGAATATGCCAAGCTTTAAAATAAAATAAAATAAAATAAATAAAATATTACTTTCTTTACAAACTCACATTTTCCTTTTTGACACTTAAACAGCATTTAGGTATTTGTGTTTGTCCAACTTTATGAAAATGTAATCCAGCATTTTCCAAGTTAACATGTCAACCAATTGCATAAGCACTGCAGACAAGACCAAATCTTGACCTGCAATCACTTGATTTGTCTAAATTTAGAATACAGGCAGATAGTAACAGTGGTTGCTGCAAACATTGCTGGCATGCAGTAGCAGTATGATCTAAATCCAATACATAAATATGTATATAGTTCATAAAAGTAATCTTCCCTGTTCTAGAGTCAGACCTTAGCCACACAGTGCAGGCGTTGTGTGTTGCCCTCATGGACACAGAGGTCAAAGTCTCCCTCTGAAGGGGAGGAGAAGGACGGATGCCACACCACCTCACAGTCTAACTGCTTGTATGGCTCCACTGTACCTGGGGAGGGGGGGGTAGATTTGTTGTATTAGATGCAAAGAGACATTCTTGAAATCAAGGCTTTGAAAATGCTGACCCATGTACTCAAACCCTGGGACACTAAAACTGAGGTGCACCTGTAGCCGGTCGAATAGAGAACAAGATGCCACTCTCTGTCACTACTGGTTTCCATGTGAATTCTGCAGCGAGGTTACGCTGGTTTCGAAGGGTAACTGAGCTTCTGTATCCTGACTGGGCAAGCAGAGTGTGGTTGGGGCGGAGCACCAACATTGTGGTGGACAGCTCCAGAGCCAATGGGACAACTTGGGCCTGGACCAGTATCTGACCAGGGTGTTGCTGGTTCACAGTGTAGGATACAGGTCTAGAGGAAATAAGTATCTTTATATTGCAGTTAAAGTGCAATAACTGATAAATAATTAAAAATGTGTCAAGCTGCCTCCTCCACTAACCTGCAGAAGTCACCCAGCTTGGTGCTTTGAAATGTCAGTGGTAGGCTGGTGAGGGAGTGGGGTGGCAGGACGTGGGAGAGGGGTGACGAGCCCTGCAGCTCAGGGCAGTCCACCTCCACCTGCACCCACACGAATACTGACAGATGATTGATCAGCTCCAGATTCTGAACACACACTGACTGCACACACACCACGCCAAAGTCTATGAACAATGGACCTAATGGGGAGAGATAGTGAGAATTTTTTTAGTCTTTTCATGACTAAAAACAATTCCTCTTCACTTTGGTATTTCTCAGCAGCTTACAAATGATTTGATAAGATGACTATCAAGGAAAACACACAACGCAATGCTACTACTTATTATACAGATAGTACACATGTTATTATTAGAGACAGTAACTGTTCTGAATTGAATCTCTTACCTATAACAACTTGGTAGAGCTCCTGAGCCGTCAGACTCCGGTTGCAGTCTGCCACCTCCTGGCTGCTAGAGGGAACTGCTTTCATAACCTAGAGTGAATGCAAGCAACAGAGAAAGCTGAGAGAGAAAAACTTTCCCTGATTTTTGCACTGAGATTCCACTTTGTGTAATGACCTGACTGCTGACCTGTCGGGTGATTGATATCACGTCTTGGGGGCAACTACGTTTGGTTACTGGGGAAGCATAGCTGTAGTTCGGCTTGGCATCTGAGCTCTTACTGCTCTCCAGGTCACTGATGTGGAGTTTAGGTGGCACAAGACCATGAAAAGGAACAATCCCAATATCCACATCATCGTCAACCTTTTCCTGCTGTCTAAAAATAAAAAACAAAGGTCTAATTTCACTATTCACAGACAAAATGTTTACTGTGTTACAAAAAAGTTTGAGATGGAACAATCAGAAAAAGAAGGCCGACCTCTCCTTGATCTTCTGCAGGCGTGTTTGTCTGAGCTGTTCAATGAAGTCTGTGTAAATCTGTCGATGGCGCCGTCTCTGCTCCTTCTCTTCCTCTGTGAAAGCATAATCGGTGTCCATGTAGCGATAGCGGCGTATACCAGTGAAGATAGTCCTAAGCACAAAAAAGACAGGAAGCCTTCAGTAGCTGTAAAATCTTTTAACTAGAATCATTAACAACTAAATTGAAAATTGTTGATGTATCAATTAGCCTTTATAAAATCAAGTTTTAGAAAGCACATAGACAACATTTAAACATATCAGTCTGTTAATAGAAGCAAAATATTGTTTCATTTGTGATGTTACAATTAAGTGCTTCTAAATGAATTATGTCTATTTTATACTTTTGGGGAGATTTTACTTTGTTGTCTGATTGTTAAAACACATTTCAGTTGATGAATTGTCTGTCAATCTGCACTGAACCTGTGAAAAAGTGTTGCTTTAAACTCTACCTGTACTGTCTGTGTGCAGAGGCAGGCCTGATGCTTCTAGCTCGATCATTAGGAAAAGCCAAGAACTCCTCTTCCCCATCTTTGTTCTGACTCCTCTCCCTGTGATGTAGGTGGAGTCGCGTTTTGTCTGCATTGAGGACAGCAGCCCGCGCCATCCCACAACAGCGAGCCAGTTCACTGGATTGAACGTGGGGCTGTGATCCTGTTGGGTTGGTCACTGCTGGAGTTAGGCCTGTGAAACAGCCAATTAGACCAGGACAGGTATGTGTATCACAATCATCTAATTAAAAGTCTAATGATGTTCAATATTCTTCTAATTGTCAACAAATCCCATGAAAAGCCCAAAGCCCACATTAAATGTATCCTACTGACAAGGACTGGAATTGTGTGTAACCAAAACCTGATATACCTTATTACTCTGTGCCACAGAGCTCCATTGTTGTGCAAAAACTATTAAAAACACATCAGTGAGCCAGGCCGACACGTTCCTTGATTACCATGAACACATACGCTGCAGTATTTTTCTGCCTCAGGCCCACACACGCCATCCTGCTTTCATATATGTACAAAAGAGCACCAAATGTGGATGAGACTACTGCTGACAATAGTCTCTTTATTTCCTCGTGTTTGAGCAGCATTTGATAAAAATTACAGTAGTAGGCTGTTTTGGGAAATTAAAGCTTTGTCTGCAGCAGAAACCATTCTGGGGCTGAGAGACAAAGACAGTGCAAAAGTCAAAGTATTGAGAGACAGACACATTGTTGGTTTTTGTCTTTTCATCCTTCAATATTTACCAGGATTTAGTTTGGGCATGGGGTGCGTGGTTTCACTGCGGCAGACAGCAGACAGGTGTAGAGTGATGGTGTGGAAGCTGCAAAGCTCAAGTCCAGTAACATCTTCAGTGGTCTTGCCACCCCTCTTAATAGCATAACCTAAGACATCTAGTTTCTGACGCACATTGAAGCTGCCTTGCTGCCGTGCAGTAAAAGACAAAATGACATCCTGAGGAATTCAAAGGAGAAAAAAAGTTTTCACATTTGCCGCTCTGCTTGAGGTTAAAACCAAATAAAGTGAATTAATCACCATTCTTACCTGACATTGCCCAGGGGCAATTGTGCCAGTGGAGGGCTTGGTGGTGAAGTGTGCCACCTTGCGGAAGCAGAAGTCAACAGGAAGTTGAGGGCAGAGGTTCTGCAGCACACACAGCAAGTCCACACGTTGGCCTGTCACGCAGGTGAGGAAATCAAATCTTTGAGAGGGACTCATCAACAGAGACACAGGGAGTCCAGAGCCTGTCACTGCCAGCTCCACACTGCTGTTACCTAATGTAACGAAGAAGAAGACTGTTTTAGCCAAAATATCAGTGTGTGTGTTTACATGTACAATGTCCAGTTTTTGCCCTTATTCCAAAAAATGCAATATTCCTGCTACACTGTTGGTACTGTATGTCTAATGAAAACGAATATTCCACAAACACTCCTAGTTTACAAGCATCCGTGCACAATCTGATTAATATATCCTAACATGTCTTCATCACGTCAAAACGTGATGAAGTAGAACAGCTGGAGCAGCTTGTCATTTTGCTTTGAAAAGGTTGGTGCTGCGATATTTAGACATATTCAAAGACCTGTTGATATAGAAGTCTTTAATTTACTTTAATTTACTTTAGGGCCGAAAAGATAGAAGAAAAGTTGCACTGTAAATAGTTGTAGCCACGTTTTTACTAACTTATTTGTACCCGCCGCGCACCACCGAGGCCCCATGTAACGGAGGAAGTACTTTTAACGGATTTACAACCGTTTTCCAAACCGGGAGTGAAGTTGTATTCAAGTTTAACTGGTACCATGTTTCCCCATCCGACAAGAAATGTGGGATTTTCTTTTGCATGCTTATCTACTCTGTAGCTTTGGTAACTTTTGCCAAGTTGGTTTGTGTACAAAATATCCATGACAACTCATGACACTACTCGTATGCAAACAAGAGGCAGCGTGTCGCAAACTTCAGTGAAAACCCCAGTTGAGACAAACATGACTGACTGGCTGTGTGAAGTCGGAAAACTGCTTGGTTTGGAACATTTAAACAGAATATGCTGTTTTTATGTCCCACATTAAATTACAAATACTGTCATATTAAATAATATGGGAATATTGGTGTGCATGTAACCACAGCCAGTGTTATCTATCTTTAATTATTTAAAGATAGATATTATATATTATCATATATAGATATTATTCATTTATTAATAAATTAATAATCTGCTCATTTAGTTAAAAATACTGCTGGCTAAAAACAGTCTTCTGAGCACTTTCATTGGATTGGATTGAATTAAGCAATATGACATGATGAGTGATGTGTGTGTGTGTGTGTGTGTGTGTGTGTGTGTGTGTGTGTGTGTGTGTACCATTATGGTGAGTGAAGCCATATCTGCTTCCCACTGACTCAAACAGCAGGAAAAGGCAGTAGTCTTGCCGGCTGGCTGAGTGTTCACGCTTCTTCTCTTCACTTGTACTGAAAGAGACACAGCGTCATCCTGTAGTAGTAAAGTGAAAATGAGGCCACACCCCTTTCCTCACAACCAGCTCCTCGTTAGTATAGTGGTGAGTATCCCCGCCTGTCACGCGGGAGACCGGGGTTCGATTCCCCGACGGGGAGTAGCACTTTTCTCCCCCTTCCTTTTAGTAGTTAAATGTTTACCTTGTTAGCCACCTAACTGCCTAAAACATTTAGCATTATATTGTTTCTATAGGACACTACACTTAACCATACAATACATTTTTTAATTTTTATTTTAATGTTTGGGTATGCAGCACTCATTGGCATAAAAATCAGAGAAGCAATTTTACACGTTTTAGACATTCACAGACAATTTACCTCTTGCAGATGGGACTGAAGCACACTGCCACAGTGGTTTTGTCATACGGCCCAAGTCGACCTTGTTTGGGAACACAATCCAGGACCTGAGAGACGTCTGTCCTGGCTGGGCTGCACCTCTTCATTCTCTCCAGCAGAGCGGCATCTGTGCTCTTCTGGAGGTCGATTCCCTGCACGGCCATCACAGTCTTGTTTAATTTTCAGTTCAACACAACTGGCCCTCAACCCCCGACCATAGCTATTTGCATTGCAGCTGTGCAGCTGGCAGCTACACCTACTTTCCCTGATGGCATCACTCACCACTTCAGTCCCAGCAGCACTGTCCTGGAGCAGGCAGACCCAGTCACATGGCTTGGGTGCATTGTTTCTCAGAACTACATTCTCCACACGGGAGGTACCAAAGTATGCAGGTCCAAACCACAGACAGGACAGTGGAGCCCCCTGTAAAACAGCACAGTTATGTTTGGTTCAGCTACAGAAATAAGCACAAACATCTTTACATAAACATCAGTCAGAGGGATAAGGACAAAGTTTCACCATTAAGTACTACATGATTTCAACTGGGACCACTGAATTACCTGCAAGTCAAAAAGCTCTAGGCGCTGGTCCACCACCTTAGCCCGTATACTGAGAACTGCAGCAGGGTGATTCTGGACTTTTAATCTGAGACAAAGGGAGGGTGAAGGTTCAGGTACAATGGAAGTGTGCACTCAAAAACAATACTTTAATGGTTTGTTTTCTATTTAGATGCAAATTTTCCATCATAAAATTATGTAATTCTTTCACCCATAACACCTGCATTACACTCGGTTACAATATGTTCCTCATGTCAAAACATAATGAGCTAAATTTGTGAGCCTCAATAAAATTCCAATATCCTACAATATTTGACTGACTGTTTCGTGACAAATCCGTTTAACATATGCTATCAGTGCAAATTCACTGGTGTTGTAAAATCTTCCTTACAGAGCCTTTTCCTCAATCTGCCTAGGCCTGTCTGTGCACAGTTCCACTTTTAGCCACTGGGTGGCACCAGCTGCTATGACTCCACTGCAGGGTGAGAGTCTGACTGAGGGGTCTCCATTATACTGCACCTGAAACAAACCTTCATTGCACACACAAACACATAAAGGTATTACCATGGAGTGAATTTAGTAAATAGTCGCTACTTTATACAATCCTGTTATACAGAAAAGAAACATGTCCATATGAGTGAACAAGAAAGACACACTTGATTTACCTGGTGCAGACCCCTGATTGGTTATTTGGTGGTGTTTGCTGATAATCTGACTGCTTGCAGTAATACACCCAAAGTCTAGCACTGGGTCAATTAAAAAGGAACAAACCCTGGGAAACCTGGAGGGGCACATAAGAAAGTTAAAATACCACAATATTTGAAAAGGTGTGTGTATGGACATCTACAAATGTCCCAGGCAGTGTGCTTGGTCCTAAATATCTTTAACACACTGTAATATGTCAATATACATGATAGATCTAGTCTGCTTACCCCAGCAGTCTGATTTTGATGGTCTCTACATCATCTACATGAACCAGAAGGCAATCTCTGACCTCCTCCTCTTCCTCTGGAGTAAACTCCAGCAAACCACTCACAGACAGACCAGGAGCCACAACTTTGGGTGAGCTTGATGCCGATAACTTGAACAACTACACGAAAAAGAAATGAAGAAGAAGACAGAAACTGCATCTATCAAATGTACAGAAAAGAACTAGAGACAGGGGAGAAAATCGATACAGAATCGATTCATGCATGGCAAAAGGATGTAAAGCAACTGAAAGAACGTTTTATTCAATATATAAACTTTTTAATGATTGTTTTTTCCCATATGTAGCCCCTTTGTAATCACCAACATTTTGATTAGTAGTTGAATTACATATTTTTCCTCTGTAACCATAACTGATTACAATTACTTTTACTTTATAATTTAATCACTGTTACGATTTACATGTCACTAGTTACTCACCAAGACTGGTTTAGCATTTAGAGACACGTTTCTTACTACTAAAATACTAATATACTCAAAGGAGAAGTAAAGATATACATATATAAGCAATTTTCAGTTAACTTTGAACACAGCCGTTGATTAAAAAGCTGATAGATAAAATTAATTGGTATTATTGGACGTCGCACAAAACCAACACTGTCCACATCTACAGTAATTTAATTCAGCTGGCTAGCTTTCCTAGATTCACACCAGGTGTTAGGTAACGTAGCAAGACGTTTAGCTAGCATTGACGCCACATTCTTAATTACCTAATGTTGCGTAATTTTTATTGTTTTAATTTCATATAGCTTGTTACTTTTTTCTGTAATTTAATTACTGTAACTGGTTACGTCTAAATAGTTACTCCCCAACACTACACAACACTTTAGAGACACACATTTCAAGAGACAAACATATGCATCATACAAGTTGAATGCTAATATAGTATACGCATATACTAGCATACTTGAAAGGGCACACTGAGACTTTCAACACTGACAACTTTCTTAAAAATATGAGGTAACGATAGATAGATAGACAGATAGATAGAACAACACAGTCTTTATTTACAGTAATTTAAGTTAGCTACCTAGCTTTCGTAATTTCTCGCACCAGGTGTTAGCTAGTAGAGTTAGCAAACAATTTAGCTAGAGTTGACGCCATATTCTTGATTGGCTCATGTTGCGAAGTGTCATTTTTATTTTTGAAATTTCAAATAGCTTCTCAATCAATTAAAAACAGTCATGAGCTTACTTTACCTTTAAAGTTGGCTTTTCAATCAATATTTTCGTCGAAGCTTTCCCCACATTAGTTGCCGTGACTGTAGCTCTGTAAACCTTCCCGACTTTGACATCGTTGAACTCGACTAACGGTGGGTCAACTCGAACGCACCTTCCAGCCATCATAAATGACTTTATAATTACTAAGTTACTTACTTAAAGACTCTCGAAATGTACTATTCATTTCGTTAACTTGCGTGTTAAATAATTATCGCGAAGTTTTGTCGTCTTGCAGACTCGCATACCGATAGTTAAACTCACTGTTGCTAGACAAATGTTAGACTCAACAACCGTTGTCAGCTCAGGTAGTTTCCAGGCGACGGCTCAGAGTCCCGTAGGTGCGCTCGTTTTTACAACCCTGGGCAGTCTAGATGGGCGGTGCAGCTGCTGACACTGAACAGAAAACCTCCATATGCAACCAAAACATCTAGTTTATTTAAGTAAATTGATGTTCTTGACAACATAAATTTCAATACAAATCATGACTATAAAGGAAGCCTATGCTTTTTTTTTTTTTTAAAAGTGATTTTTCAGTTATCTCCGCTTCTCTCAGTCGCAGCATTTTTACATCTTTGGTATAACATTAGAGGTGTAACGGAAAAATATGCTACCCGGATAAATCAAATCAATTAATAATCTCATCTTCCGGCCTAATCGGAAGTGAATGTTTGTCTTTATACGGCTTATAATATTTATGTTATTATAAATACGATGTTATTATAAATACGATGCAAAAATACACCCAAAGTCTAGCACTGGGTCAATTAAAAAGGAACACCACAATATTTATGTTATTATAAATACGATGCAAAAATAGCTATTTAAAATAAAAATTTAAGTAATAACTTACTGTTTGTTAGTTGTGAAAGGGAGGGTGGTGCAATTCAGATCATTTTTGTAGTACAGGAGTTTTTTTTTTTTAATCTCCGAAATCACGCCATTTATCATGCCTAAAACCTGCAAAATATGGTTATTTATGGTGAAAAGAAGAAGGAAAGGAAGAAGGAAAAATACTGTAGCTCTGAGGAGGGTCATATTAAAAAAAATAAATAACATTTCTCATCACTTTTTCACTTAACTGCATGTTGAACGAAACAGTAAATCATAATCATAAATCCATAATTCAAACTTAGAATAAAACAAAAAAATGTTAAATGATCAATACAATTAGTTTTTTTAATTCACAAGAAAAAAAAGATTTTCATTACAGCATGATACAAAAATATAACTGGATGTTGTTAGTCAAACTAACATCACATCACATAAAAAATAATAAAGTCCTTGAAAAATATCAATTTCAAGGAGAGAGACTCTGTCTCACTTTTATGCTTAAGAAAAAAATAAGATCAATCGATTTTAGTAATGTGCTACTTCACATAACAGCATCAGGGCTCTCCCATATTTCATCATCATAAATATTAGAGGTAGATCTGATTTTATCTGTGCCCATCAAATTGAGGCAGTCTTTCACAGTTGTCTCTTCTGCATTTTGGCTGAAATCCCCTGCGCCTGAGTCCACAGGAGGGTCTGTGGAGGGTTCTGAGCATGAACGCAAGTGCTGGTCATTGACAACTGCTTTACTTGTTTCTAAATCCTCCTGATTAATAACTTCTGCTGAACTTTTCTCTCCATTAACCTGAAAGGAAGAACAAGGCGCATGCTTGGCTTCCTCTAATGGCTTCACCTGCCTCCCTTCATGCGCTCCATTTGACATAGCTGGTGAGACCTTGTCCTTTGTCCCCTGCTGGTTCTCCAGGCCAAAGAAGTTGTTTCGGACAATAAAGCGCACACATTGCAAGAGGACGTTCCTCTCATGGCGGATATCTGGGGCCAGTAACTAAACACAGAGAAAGAAAATAAAAATGCAAATGTAAGGTCATTTTCTCAATTCAAAACTGTGAAAAACGCTTGCACAATCTTACCATTTCAAGTAGAGTAGGACGACGAGTCTGCGGTGTATCATGGTGTCCTCCTCTGCCACCCCGTCCTCCTCTTCCTCTTCCCCCTCGTCCTCTTCTGTTATTAGGTGTGTGGAGGGCACAGTTAGGGTGGGCGTCTTTTTGAGCCTCTTTGACCTGTGAGGAGGTGGTCGAGGCTGTAGATGCTCCTCTGTCCTGAGAGTTTGTTGGTATTGTGCTTAGGAGAGCCTGGTTTTCTTGCACAAGGTCTTTGGCTCTCTGAATAGGAGTGGCTGAAACACAAGCAAGGAGAATATTTATACATTTAGGTTTTTTTTCTCCCTGTGGCATGCTACTTTCCCAATGCGTTTTTTGTCTATGAATGTATATAACCCCTGTAAGTACTATTTCAGCACTGCATAATCGCCTGAATCTGAGAATCATGTTTTTTGTTGCATCAAAACAAGCTGTTTAAGTCTACATAAGGACCTTGTCTTCTCCCACAGAGGATGCATGTTGTTTCTACAACAGCTCGGAGCACACACACCAAAACTTGCTCTGTATCGGTCATTCACTGTTTTGCGTCAGCCACTGTTCTGCTCCAACACGCTTGGCATACTAAATTCTACACACTAGAGCTTTAATCATCTAAGAAATGAAACTACAAGATTTGTGACTGGATTAGGCATTTCAGTTTTTTTCTTCTTAAATAAATAATTTGATTTGTTAAAATTAAACAAACACCTCTTCACTTACAGCCTGCACGAACCAACCTCACATATGAAACATCACCAAAACAAATTCAACAATACGCCTCAGAAATGCAGCCAGCAGTGCGAAGATTGAAAAGTGGCTGATGGTATACCGCTCTTTTCTTCGTGTGAAAACCCGTTCTTTTTGACATTATGCCACTGATATAGACACAGTATATCCAAAACACAATCTGTTCTGTTGCAGGTTGAAGATGGTGTCTAACTCACACTCTGGTTCCTCATCACTTTCGCTCATGGAGCCGTAGTTGGCCAGCAGGGAGCCCAGCGCCGAGCTCATCTGTTTCGGAGCCACAACCAGACCGCCAGTCCTGGACTCTGGAGCGAGATCCTCTCGGTCCGAATCTGGAAACACGACAAACACATGCAATATTTATCAGTTACTGTTACAGTTATTGTACCATCATTGTTGTCGGCAATATCGCATCAACAGCAGTTTGAATTTGATGTCAACGATGCCTAAATAACAGATTCAGGTGTGACAATAAAAGGTACCATAAGATATTTTGGCTTGTTTGACTGAGTCCATGTCAGATGAGTCAGTTACCATGGTCACTGCTGGCCAGCGCTCCCAGTGGATCCCTGTCTTTGGGGGTCTGGGTCAGGGATGGAGCTCTCTCTGTACCACTGTTGTCTGATGGACGAGGGCCCCGATGGTGTCGTCCATGGAAGCCTCTGTTACCCCGACCTCGACCCCATCCTCCTCGGCCTCTTCCTCTCATCCGTCTGTCAATAAAATATTATATTTAAGACTGTGTTTGCAATAAAACCAAAAAATAAAAAAGGACAGTGCAAAATACATCATTTACACATGAAATCTGTGCATTTACCCAAACTGAGCTGTCTCTAGAACAGCTCCCGTCTCCTCCCGCGCCTCCATCACCTTTTTCTTCTTGTCGATATTCTTAAGTGTTGGATAGTTTCTGTAAAGACAATACATTTTGCTGATTGGAAATAGACATCATAGGCAAAAATCTGTGTATGTACAACACAGAAAAACATCATTAATAATCATGGTTGCCATAGTTTCAAACATCTATTTGTGAATACTGACCTGCGCCTCTCCTCTCTCCATTTTGCGATCTCCTCTGGTGTGTCCAGCTTGATCCTCTTCGCTCCTGGTGCATGGTTCTGCATTTGGGATATAACAAGTCTAATATTCGAAAATGAAAATACTAAGAGAATGACTTTCAGATCCACAACGAGATATTTTACTCACATTTTTCCAGTGGATGCTGACTATTTTTTCATGAGCCATGAAGCTGCAGTCAGGCACAGAACACTATGAAGAGATTTGATGGAGGCGGTCGGTGAATTTTGAATACTGATTTCCATAAATGACATGAAATCAAGCAAAAATATACTTGAGATTACCTTGACATGTTGAGAAATATGTTCATCATACTTTTCCTGGTTTTTGAAACCCCGGTCACAGGTGTCACAAAAATGGGAAAACTCTGGTTCTTTCTTATTCTTCTGCTGTGGGTTACAGACAGATTGGTTCACCATAAGTGTCTGAAACCATATGCAGAGGATCCCTGCAGAGGCCGACCTTTTGGTTTAAGAGTAATTTCCTTTTTGTTATAATATAGTGCTCCAACAGATAAGTTACCTTTTTGCCATGATTGTTGGGGCCTCCATAAGTGTGTCTTCCACCTTGATGTCCACCTTGACCCCAGTCACGACCATAAGTTTGACCTGAAAACAAGATTCAAGTTAAAGACTTGACAGTAAACATAATGCAGACTCAGCCTGTGACCACAGGTTTTTAATATCTCCTGTGGCTCAGGAGGAGCTTTGACCATAATTAGGATATGGTGTTTACATGAGAAACTGGATTATTCACATCCTGGATCCCAGTTTCTTTCAAAGTACATGTTGAATAAATATTTGAACAAAGCAAATTTGCCACGGTTGAAAATAATTAAATAACCAATTTGATTGTATTTCCCAGCTTTGCTGAGCAACAGTTTTGTGTGAAAGAAATTAAAAGCCCGTCCCATATACATGCGTGTCCCAAATATAAGCCTATTAAGTTCAATGATTTGAGCAAATAATAATCCGGGCTATTAAATTAAGTTTTAAAGTATTTCTATGTGACAAATAAATGATGATGATTTTCTGACTGTATGTAAAGTAATTTTAAGGTAGCAATTTAAGGACTGTATGGGTTTTACTCACCGTATGGACGTTTATGTCCATAGTTTCCACGTCCTGATGGGAATCCAGACCCAGACGCTGCCCCGTGATGCCACCCCGCCTGGCCGCTGTAGTCCCAGGTGGGCTCGGTGGGAGTCTCGCTCCAGCTCCACATACTGGGATGGAAGTTGCTGGAGCGGGGCTGCTGCTGCTGAATGGAGTTAGGAGGGGGACAGCCGAAGTCCGGCGAAGGATAGAGTCCCGGTTCACCCATACTGCACGCCCAAAGTCTTCCTTCACGTCTACAATAATGTCTATTTGAAATATATGCGTATTTCTCACCATGCAGCTCTCACGTGTGCATGTTTTGCTATGATTTGCTCACGTGGTCGCCACTTCCTCCTGTGCTTCCTCCCGCTTCCTCCTCATTCTTCGTTTGCTTTATTGACGGATTGCAAACAGCTCAAATGTATATACCGCCACCTAGTGTCCAAGACTGTGTAACATTAACACCATAAACCATATTTTCCAAATTCTTCCCGTTAGCCCGTTGAAACATGGATGTTGCTGCATTTGTATTTATTGTATTTATTGTATTTATGTATTTTTCCATATATTTAGCAGGGTATTATGGTTTCGGTTGTGCCACCACAGATACTTGTGTTAAAATGAATAAAGTACCGTGCTGCTAAAACTGATGACTTGCACTCCTTTTTAGATTTATTTATCTAGAAAAAAATCCTCTGGCTTTAAACTTTTTTGCATGTCTATCAAGAAACATTATAGGTATACAATGATTTGACTGTAAAGATTACCCTCCTTTTATGTTTTTTAAAACTATTATAGTTCAAAAAATGGAAACACTTTTCCCAAAAGAGTCCCATTGTTTTTTGTTTTGCAGTTGTTTGTGTGTCCCATTATCTGTGCCATTCTGCACAGCAGCTCCTCTCTGTGCTGCTGCAGAGGGCCACATCACGCTCCTGACACACAGAGAGGGCCCCGATCCTCCTGCCTGCTCTGCCTGCAGTCAACACAGAGTTTACATCCATTTGAGGCCCTGCTGCTTGTTACACTGTCTCCTGATTTACCCTGGTCTCATTATTGTTATTATAGGCGTTTATTCTGATGCAGGAGGCGCTGCCAATAACAGAGTGATAGATACAGCAGGATTACACCAATCACAGTGCAGTTTACTTCAGCGACTACGCCGGGCTCAGAGGGTTAATCGGCATACTGTCTGTCTTTGCATGAGTGAGAAATGAGCACACTCAAAGCATTCATTCTCATCCTTTTATTTGTCGTGAATGTGGTACAATATCAATGTGGAAGATAAGATGGCTGCTCTCAGACAGAGAGGACACTGGGAAGATAATGTGGAGTTGCGGTGGAACCAAAGTTGCTTGTTATTTTAGTCTGGGGATTACAAAAAAGAAGCAAAAACATGGAGGAGTTTGGCTCAAGTGTGATGTAAAGCTGGTTGGTTTTCTTTTCCATCTCATGTTATATTCTGATGTATGACATATCACAGCTTAGAACATCAAAACAAGTTGGTGTTTTTATTTTTTTACTAAGAAAAAACATTGAGAACTATTTTTCCATAACACCAGATGGAAATAAAGGAATGGAAATTCACAGGTTTATGATAGTTTCTGTCACTCAGCTGTACTCCTCTACTGCCTTTCTTGAGCTATAGATTGGTGGTATTTAAGTAACAGCAAGATGTTAGACTTCAAATTTATTTTGAAACAATTTAGGGTGTCCTAACCCTAAAGCCTAACTTGAATTAACCCTTTGAGGTAGTGAGCAACAAATGAAGAAATGACCCAAAAAATAGCAAGGACTTAGTAAAAAATACAAGAAAATTAACGTGAAGTTATTAAAAAATAAAACCAAATTAAATTAAAGTGCTTTAAAAAAAGATTATTTTGTCTGTTTTCCCTAGTTTTTTCTTTTTTCCCCCCAAGATATTTTCCCAAGCTTTTTTCTTCTATTTTTTTAAGTTATATAAATTCAAAAATTTCATACAATTTGTGCAACATTTCTTAACAAGTTGTTCATTGCCTTTTTACCCAATATTTTTTGAAAGAAATCGCTCCGGTTTGCTCAGGGTTCAAACTGTAAGCAGCACAAGAAAAGGGATGTTGCTCCAGGTTTCACAGGATTAAATATCAATGGCTAAATAAATTCAGAAATTTTACGGACATAATTGCCAGTGTTATTTTTTTGAAAACGTAGAAATAATTTCTTCTCTTTTTAGTCAAATATAAAACCAAGTAGTGTTTGAACTTCAATGATTTTGCACATTTCGTGGGCCTTTAACCCCTGAAGCCTGGAGTGACATCATTTCGCTGCTTTTAGACCCCTTTCACAAGTATTTAAATATTTAAACTCTGAACAAAGTGCTGTGCTTTATTTTTAAATAACAATGAACAAAAAAATAGGGAAAACTGTGTATATAATTATCACATTTAAAATTATTTTATGGAATTAATACACTTTGAAGCACTTTTTCCAGGTTATTTCCTTTTCATAATTCCTTTTTTAAAACTAATTTTTAGGGAGATTTTCTTGCATTACTAATTTCTGTCTCATTTCTCGTTTCTAATTCACTTTTTTGTGTTTGTATTTTTTAAATACAAATACTTTTTACAAATTTCTTTCTAATTTTTGGGTCATTTCCTTCTTTGATTAATCATTCCCGCCTTTTCATGTTTTTGCCTTTTATATAATCAAGCCTATTTGCTCCAGTTTCAAAGAGTTACCTACATTTGGATTTTTCACAGTTACATTTCACCATCAAATCCCGTTACAACTTTGGCCTCACTCTGCGACAAGTCTCCAGACACACATTGTTGTTCACATATTCAATCAGCAACACTTTGGTGACAAAATCAAAGTGAAACTGTGACCCTGGTCTGTACACGATAGCAACCAATCAGCTGCAAAAAACTTTAAAATGTTTCTTTGACAGTGTAACTCAAATATAGTGAGTTAAGAGGTTCACTGCTTAATCACAACAAATATGTTCTATCTAGAGCATATTTTCATTAACAGAATAATTAAGCTCCCCCTGGAAAGATACTGAAAATACAAAAATAAGAGGAGAAAACACACCAAAAGAAAAAGGCACCTCTGAATTTTCTCACCTGCTTCTATTCAACACCAGATCAAAATCAGAGCAAAAACACTTGTTTACAGTCCAGAAAGAAAAGGAGTGAAACAAAAACACAAACAGCTGCTCTCCTCTCCTCCTCACAGCAAAGTGCCGTCTGTTAACGTTCTCACTCAAAATGGCACTCACTTCAGGTGTACAACCAGAAACGGCATATATAATTAACCCCAAGCAGTGTGAAAACAGTGATCAGCTTAAGATTAACAAAAACAAACATTATTTTTATCATACAGAAAGTGCTATCAGCCACCAGCAAAGAGAACCAGTGATCAAAAATGATTGAAGCTTACTGTACTGATAGCACAAAGGCCTTTTATTTCTTAATATATTCCTACAATTTCTATTTTTTTCTTGGCAAGTTTTGGTCAACAGTGACTAAAAAACAGTGACTTTTGTTCAATTTCAGACAACTGCTTCAGCCTTTACCAGAGGTGGGTACAAGTCATTGTTTTGTCTCAAGTTTTTGCAACCAAGTCCCAGATGAGATCTAAAATTATTTGGATTGTGTTATAATGTTTTGATATATTTTAGTGTATTTGGCTGCTGTCAAAACTAGTTAAACTATTTTCCCTTCTGGGACTAATAAAGTCAACTATCTATCTAAATCCAGAGAAGAAAGTCCAGAGTCAAGTCCCAAATCAAGATGGGCAAGTCTCAAGACTGACAAGGCCAAAGTCCAGTCCCAAGTCAAGACTGACAAATTCAAAGTCCAAAACTTTGAGCTTTGAGTCCTAAACAAGTCACAAATGTCAATATAATTTTTTTTTAGATTAGTCTTTTGCCTTTTACACCTCTGACGTTGACCTTGCTGAAATGGCAATGTCAATTACTGTGAATATTTTGTTGTGATGATGCTTTTCATTTCAGTTTTAGAGGGAAAAAAACGGCAGTACAATAACAAAAAGGGCAACTGAAAATTACTGCTGCCATTTGGCTGACAAAGATTTTAGCAATGACTGACAATGCCTGATTCTGATGAGACACGTTCACCTGCCAAAAAAAGGGGGGAGGAAAAGCTCAAACTCTCATTCGTAATTTTGCAGCTACTTCATTAAAACAGTTAAGAAATTAAATTGTGCACAGCCACTAACAAAACACCTGCAACTGGTGACTGTGATGGCACTACAATAACGGTCATGTCTGTTTGGTACAACCATTTTGGCAGAAGCTTTTTAACCACTGGTTCTCCCAACAAAGCAAATCAGCTGCCTCCAACAATTTAGGTTGCGGCACTACATGCTACAGATGGAAAAAAAAAAACATGAGAAAAATTTACAAAAGAAACATCAGTGATTGAGAACTACTCTGCACTAGTTTAAACCTAACTGACAAGAGAAAAAAGATGTCTTGGAGTTTCTTTGAAACAGAATTATTGTTAATGTGTTTTTTTTTCTACTGTATGTTTTCCTATTGATAAAAAGTTGAAGATAGAGGGCAGGAGGGGATGCTTCTCTAGGAGGCCGGTTTCTTCAGATCCCTGATCTGTTTGATTAGGTAGGTCTTCTCGTCGTTGAACTGCTCGTCATCTGTGCGATCCTTCTGGAAGTTGCTCAAGAAGTCGATTAGTTTGGTCTGGTTCTTGAGCAGAATGTCAACGATGGGCTGCGTCTTGTTGGGGTTTGCTACAAAAACCTGGAGGGCAGTGGCAGCAGAAAATAGACTTTTTTCCATACAACAACAGATACTAGCAGAAAGAATCTGCGTCTCAGTCAAACATTATTTGAATTAATCTATAATTGCTTCATTTTGAGTATGATGTTTTTACCTTGAAGACATGGAAGGCTTCAAACTGGATGTTGGGGCTCTTGTCTCGTAGCAGATTCATCATCAGCTTGAGATTCTCAGGCTTGCTGATGTAGTGCGTCATCACCGTGAAGTTATGTCTGTCCAATAACAGCTCACCCAGAAGCTGAATGAGAGACAGAATAAAAAAACAAGCTGAAAACAAAAATAAATATGAGAGAGAATAAATGTTTGAGTATGTAAAAAGAGTACATTTGATGTCAAATAATGTATATATGTAGTAATGGAAGAACACGGAACATGTACTTCAAGTGTTAAAAGTAAAAATACCCAATGCAGAAAAATCTTTAAAAAAAAGATTGAATTAAATAAAAACACAAAATTACAAAAAAGACACTGAAAAAAAACATTTAAAAAAGAAAAAACTAATCAAATATTGATTTTGAAAAAGAAAGAGAACAAAAATTAAAAAAAAACAAACAAACCTAAAACCCAATAGAATTAACAATAATAAAAACCTCAAACTTATTGAGATAAAAATAGTTAACATGTAACTTTCGGTCAATAAACCAACTGATTAATCAAGTAATTATTTCATTTTTACTTGTATAAACGTTTTCCTCATTTATTTTTAACAAAATATATTTTCTAAACTTTCATGTTTTTTTATAAAAAAAATCTTAATTTGTAAAATAACTGAAGCTATCAGATAAATGTAGTGAGGTTGAAAAGTGCAATATTTACTCCTTAAATGTGGTAAAGTAAAAGTATTAAGTGATATGAAAATAAAATACTCAAGTAAATTACGAATATCAAGTTACATTCCACCATTGTATATATTGCTCGTAAATTCAAACCTTTAGCGACTGCCTCTTGGTGACGTAGTTCTCAGAGTGCAGCAGCTTCTCATAATTGGAAAACACCTGCAATTACATAAGAAACGCCTGTTATTTAAGTTATTATGATATGGAATTTGAAACTTTGGGGTTCTAGTTTTTCTAGTTGTCTGTGTTTTGGATATTTGTTCACGTGCTGAGGCTGAAAATGACATAGCTTGTAGAGACACGTCATTGTATACAATGTCGGAAATAAACGGGCCAAAACCTCATAATGTGGTATGTCGTCATTGTTGTCTGTCTTACTGTCAAGTGTTTCGTCTTGTTCGACATCTGTCTTACTGTCGACCCATCATGTTTTCTTTCTTTCTACTATGTTCAACCACACTTACGTCCTGTGCCCTCCACATTTCTAAGTGAAATTTCAGTTTCAGTGGATTTTTCTTTCAATAAAAATCATACATAACTATCAACAGTCATTGAACGGTATGTCGTAAGTGTCATAATATTCACGTGTCTTTGGTAAGATTCAATCACACAACCTTTGAGTCATGACACAAGCACCTTTCCTTCCTTTCCTCGTCAGGCAGTTAAGAGCTGCGGACAGTATTTATGTTTATGCTTCCAAATAGTGCTCAGCAGCTGATGTTGCGTGACCTATGGAGGAGGCGGGTGTGTGTTGCATGGATGTGGTCAGGGACGGAGGGGGAGGTGTGACGCCATTTAGAAAATAAAAAAGTTCCACCTGGCATCGCTGGTTTGAAATAACAGGGCAAACTTGCATTAACATGCTTGGTAGCGGTTACATGCATCAAACATTTTCCAAGCTAGTTCTCAGCAGGCTAATACTAAAAATCACTCACAGCATCGTATTTCTGTTCCAGGAATTCAGCCACAAGCACTTTGTGTCTTGTCAAAAGATCCTGTGAATAAAGCAGGGAAAATATATCATATCAGAATAAAGAGTTTAACCCTTTGAAACCTTAATCAACAGCATTTTTGCTGCCTTCAGATGCCTTTCACAAGCTCTTTCACCCTTTGAAACCTGAGCAAATTGATTTCTTCTATCTAAAGATCACAAGTTACACAAGTTTTCTGAAGATCATGGGATAATTATATGTTGGTCAACTCAGCTGTCATTTCTAATTACTCCGTGATCTTGTGATGATGAAATAATTTATTATGAAAAATGACTTTTGCTTTCACAAGATTGCGGGATAATTAGAAACGACAACTCACTTCATCAACATATATAATGAGGTTAAAAATATAATTGCGTGTACGTTTGTTCTCGGCTTCGCAGAGTTTTGCATCAAGTCTGACGATATTTTGTGGCAGTGTGGTCCACATCTTTTGCTTCAATACTTGACAGCCATTCATATATCCCACGATCTCAAGAAAGCCAAAGTTGGTTTCTAGTTCTAAACTGTCTTACTATCTTGAGAAATCAGCCTTCTGCTCTCTCCACATACATGAACCCACGACAACAAGAAAATGAGCTTTGTTATTGCTAGAAAACAAAATAATTTACTTGTAATAACAGTATTGAAACTGTAAGCGAGCACAGCTGTTCTTGGCTTCAGTAAAATCCTATTTTCAAACTTAAAAAACAAAATGGTCCTACAAGCACATGTAACAAAAGTCAAATGCTCTATAGTTTCTGGTATTCCATGACAGTCTTATCTTACAGGCTCCAACAGGAAAACAAGGAGAGTACCTTGAAGGTCGCGAAGGCGTCAGAGGCGATGTCGAAGGTGGACATTTCCACGTAGTTGAAGAAACTGTGAAACTGATCTGAACGAAGAACTATCTTGGCGAGCGGTTCATGGCGGATGCACTCTCTCAGCATGATCCCACAATTCAGTGCTACCTGGGGTGTCTCGTACCTTCAAACACAGAGAGAGTGTTTGCGACAGCTCTTTTGAAGCAATTACACTGTGTACAGTACGGACTGTGTATGTGTGTGTGTGTGTGTGTGTGTGTGTGTGTTACCCTTTCAGCAGTATAAAGAGGACCTCTTGGTGGGAGCAGAAATACTCGACGGTGGGGCACCTCGTCCCAATCTGCCTCCTCAGGATGTTGTTGAAGATCTGACACACATCCTTCTTCCCCTAAAACACAAACACAGAATGAGACAATCAAGCACTTAGGTCTGATTTATGGTAGAGCGCTTTGATGAGAGTAACAGAAAAAACTGAGAACATGTGGACTGATGTCATGACTCCCCCCCTCCTTACCTCAAAGTCTATGACCTGCAGGTTTTCTACCAGGGACAGCAGCAGGCCGCTGTTGTACAGCTCCTGGGCCAGCTGGGCCACTGTCTCGGTGTGAGGCTCCTTATCATTGCTACCGTACAGAATCTCCTTCATGGACACCAAACACTTGGACACCTCCTCAGACGCCTCGAAAGGAGAGAGGGAGAGAAGAAGATGGTAAGCAAGTGCCTCTGTGTGTCTTATTGAGAGGGGTTGGACTCTCTTCCCCTGTGGAGTTGACACTGGTGAGAGGCGCCGGGCAGGCGTGGCAATACTTATTGCCCAAAAAATCTGCATCTACTGCTGCACACAATATAGACTTAAACATTACAGATTGAGTGAAATCTAATAGTGACTCGAGTCTGATGTTGTTTGTGTGTGTGTGTGTGTGTGTGTGTGTGTGTGTGTGTGTAAGAGAGAGTGAAAACTGTCTTGACAGTGAAGTGTCATGAGATGACAGGGCCAGGCTGTTCCATGGTTCAATTTCACGGAGGACTGTCACCCTTGGGCCCCTGGACACCCAGGCATTTACACACACACACACACACACGCACACACACACACACACACACACACACACACACACACACACACACACAAAGAGAAACACACTGTATTTTTCTACCTTGTCTGTCTTCTTATCTTGTGTGGCCGCGATTTTTAGGTTTTCCTTTAGAGTCTTGACAATGTCCGCGGGAGCCTTGTGGGATTTACCAAATAACGGCATGATGGACACACAGTCGCCTTGGGACCTGGGCAACACACACATGCAGGGCACATAAATGAGCTGTTAATAACAAGCTGGATGCAACCACAACAGTGTGGAGTCACTTATGTAGTCAGTGCATGACAGGCTTTCTTCCTAAACCAGAGAAACTTGGCTAAGCTTGAACAAGTGCACAACTGCTTCATAACATTTCACTGACATTTAGGAGCTCACCAGTTTTTCTGGGATACAGAATAATAGATAAAAGCCCAACCAATACTCAGATTTTTAAGGCATCGATATTTTTTTTTTTTTTAGAAAATATGACAATATATCAGCACACTTTTTTTTATCAGGATCCAGGATGAATTTGTGATAAAGATCTTACAGATGTGGGCTCTGAAATTCATGTTTTCAATGACCGTGGGAACCCTGCATAACACATTTTCATTTTAGGTCATAAGCCACATCTAATGTTCCCCTCCTTGTTAGTTAAAAAATACATTTATTCAAATGCAATCTGCAATCTGCTTGGACCCTGATAAATGCTGCTCGCTGCTTTAATTCAAATTAAATCTCTAACACAATCACGTAAAAGTCAAGGGCACTTGAATGCTTTGTGAAGCCAGCGGACGCACATCATTCAGTCATACAAGACATAAATAAAATAAAATGCAATTCCTATGTGTGCAGGAAGAGAATTTGGTCAAGTCCATGACTCAAGTGTGAGAATTTCAAGGATCCAGGCGGCAGCAGTGGCCTTCACAATCCAGGCCGGGTCAGGAACAGGCAGAGAACTTGTGACTGCTAATCCTCATCTGGGAATGTAAAAGGGCATTACCCTCCCTCTGAAATCCTGCTACCATTCCTCCCTACGCTCCATCGTTCAAGCTCCATTTCTGCCATACACATCTTGGTTTGTACACAAGCTCTCTGGTAAAACTGTTCACTCACCAGCTTCCAGGGAGCCTTGATAAAAATGTTAAGAACTACGTATCCACAAGGGTACAGCCGCGGTTAGACAGATGTAATCGCTGGGTATTTTATTTTCATGTCACTTTACACTTTTTCTCCACTATTTACTTCACTACGTTTATCAGACAGCTTTAGTTACTTTAGATTTTTGCATAAAAAACACGAGAAGAGCTTATAAGATATGATGTTTTGTTATAAATTAAATCACCAAAGAGTTTATAAAGGTATAGCTGCAACAAATTAATTGCCAATTACTTTTTCTATTTTTTTAAAATTTATTTTCAATTTTGTTTGTAATTTTGAGGGCTTCTGTTTGTTTGTTTTTTAAAATAATATTAAGTCTGTGGTGTTTTACTCATTTTTTTATGTTGAAGTTTTGGGTGTTTTTTTACAGGATGGTATTAGTACTTTACTTAAGGATCTGAATGGTTTGTCCACCACTGCTTACAGTACAGCTGTAACCTGCTCCTCCACTTTTTTGTGCTTACTAATCAGTAAAAATAATGTTATGCAGAACAGAAAACAAACACACACAAAAACATAGACATCTCTCCATAGTCAGTCTATTACACGCAGCAGATGTCAGTCGGCATGCCTCCAGTTTGGAGAAGCAGACTGGATTTTAAACAATGTACTGCTGTGGATGGGGACCAGCAACAAAAAGTATTTAGGCATCAAAAATGTCCCACCTAAAAAAATCAATATCAGATCAAGTGTACACTGTATTGAGAATACATTTGCTGCTTTATCCTAATGTCATACAGTGATTTTGATGAGAAAATTAAGCCGTTATATTTCTCTCTTCTAAGCCAGATTCATTAGAGACAAACCAACACCGACATCTACTGTCTGTTATATACTGTGATATAATGCCTGTGGATAAATATCCCATACAACCACACTTTGAAAGCTTCAAACTATCCCTTTAGGGATTATGACTGTGGAGAGACCTTTAGATTTCCCCTAACAACGCAAAAACAAAGTGATGAACAATTTGATTTATTACATCAATTTTGCTCCACTAGAAATATCACATTGAAACACATGAAGCACAACATGATGCTCAATAAATGTTAACAACAGGCTTCCTAAAGGAGGCACGGAGAGGGTTCGTCAATGTCAGCAAAAACAAAAAAACAGCTCAAATGGGAATCACAAGGTTTTCACCTGACAAAGACAAAACCTCAGCTGAGTGTTTTCACTTCTGTCAACACCGACTAGCAGTGTTCAGGCTTTTCGTTTTTGCAGACAGAACTGACTTAAAGGTTTTAATGATAATACCCTCAGCTCGGATCTTCTTCCTAATGTTATGGCGAGAGACAATGGCGTCGGTCAAGACTGCAGACTGCTGATTCATGTTTGACAAATACAATCACATGGAACAAAAGGCCTCATAACGTCAGGGAAATGCAGAAATACTTTGTCCATAAACTGCTAAATGCACCAAATATTTTAGTCAGTATGTGGTCAATTTGAACTCAAGGAGGCAAATATGAAAACAGGAAATACCCTTTAATATGATGCCTTCATTTGCAATAATCCACTTTATTATCACATTACGTCTCACCACAGCTTCAGCCAGGTCAATATTTGTCAAAGGATAAGCAGGCAATGAGGAAGTAGTTAACAAACGCCTGCTTTCTAATCCAATCACATTGTAAACTACTGTGTCAGAAGTCTAGTGTTTTCACTCTGCCGTCTGAATATTTCTGATTATTCAAAGAATACTTAAAGGGCTCATTTAATCACCTAATACACCTCTTTGAATCCTGAAAAGCTTAAGTTTGAGGGTGCAGCCTTCATTTTCACTTGAAGCCTGCTTAAGACTGGATAAATGTTATGTAATGGAATTAATCTGGTGCCCACTGGGCTCAAACACACACAGCTCGCTGCTCTGTTTAAGTAGAAGCTAACAGAGAAAGGCGCCACATTGACCCACATGTTATTTTTTAGCTGTAATTAGGAGAGACCAAATATAGTACAACTTAACAAAATTCAGCGATGACCTGAAGCCAAAGGTGACATCCTTAAATTGCTTGTTTTTCTGACCAACTGTCCAAAATCCAAAGATATTCAATTCATTGCCACATAAGAAAAAAAAAGCAATGCTACACAACTGAGAGCCCTGAACTAGGTTAATGACTGGTTTTCCACTTGAAAAATGAGTTTAAGTCCAGGTAAAGTGATTATTAAAATGTGTTCATGAGTTTGTCACATCATAGAAACATGTGTAATTAAATACCTGATCAAATTTGAATGAACAAAAAAATTGGCAAGTATGTAAAAGAAGGTCTCAAAATCATGAAAAAATGCACAGTATTTTCTGATCTGAAACTTTGGGGGCGTGTCCACTGGAGGAGCAAAGGCGACGCCCAATCGTGGACTATGCGAATAATACTTCTTGTTTTTATTCTGCTAAATTGTCAGGGGCGGGGTTATGCTGAATATAGCTCCATTGCATCATTGAGCTACGGTTTTAGACCCCCCCCCAAAAAATATTAAAACAGGAAAATGGTGAAAAAATATTGTCTAACTCCACAATTCAGTACTATATAGTAAAGGGTCTTTGTAACATGTTTTCAGTTTCCAACATTTAGAATGTGTTTTGAAAGAAATCTCTGAATTCACTTTACCTTTAATTATTTTATGTTGATTACCTGGTTGATTAACCCAGAGCACATCAGCTTGGTTTCTTTCAAAAACACTGCAAGAGGGAAGTGTGCAACTTAACAAGACATGGCCCAAAAATAGCAAAACAATAGTACAAACATTACAAGAAAATTGCCTGAAAATAAGAAAATGACTTGAAAAAGCACTGAAAATACTTTTTTCCCTGTATAACACTTTTGAATATAAAATTATAGTAGTTAATTTTTTTCTTTCTGGACATCTTTCCATATTTCAAAACTAATTTTCACATTGTTTTCTCGTCACCTATGACAAATCACTTTGCTCCAGTTTCAAAGTGTTGAATAGCCAATGAAAGGTGTCGCAGGTGAACACAGCACAAGCAAACTAATGTCGATCCAGGTTTAAAGGGTCAGTCTACTGACTGTTCCACGAAAATCTGCTACATCCAAACCTTGAATAATACAATAACAACCTGTCTTGTCTTGAACACATGAAAACACATGAAAATCATTTTGCTTCTATAGATCAATAATCAAACAGTACAGCTGTACTCTGCAGCAACACTTTGACTAATCAAAGTCATTCCAGTGTTGCAAGGTAGTTATCCGTCACACCCACATGTCAGTCTACCACTCTGGTAGTGAATACAAGAGGGACATTTAATGGCTCGCGCTAAAAACAGGTTTCACATCAAACCGCACAAGGACTTCTCTGCATAGGTCTCAATAATCACATTAAAACGTGAAAATCAAATGGAAAAAAGCCAAATTAGTAAAAGATTATGTTCATAAATGATGGAAAACTACTTAATTATGTATTGAATGAATTCAACAATGTGATGAATGTATCACCTTACAGGAAAGAAGAAATTTGACGACACTTCCTCTCTGCTGTCGTGGAATGCAGAGGCCGCCATTCATGACGCGACTGGAATGAAAGTATTCAAGGAGGAGCAGGGAGGAGATTTAACCCTCGGCTTCAATAACACAAAGAGGTTTTGATTAAATACAAGTTGATAAAACATCTTATTTCTGACTGAGAAAAAATATAAATTTTGAAAACTTTTTAAATCAAAGTCAAGACTGGACTTTGCAACATTTTAAAGGCTTTCAATCTGGATATACAAATTAAAAACCCTCTCAAGGCTTCTAAAACAACCTGGTTTGTGCCAAATTTATTTTATCTTGATAAAGTTCTCTGCCCTACAGAGCCAGCTCCCAAAGACAGAAATGAGGATCTAATTGTTTGAATGGCACCACGGCCCAGTCTCAAACTACAAAGAACGATCTCTTTGCAGACAATCACAAGGAAACTGTCCTCTCTCAGGCAACCTAAACATTACATTATCAAGTCCATACTAATTGTAATTTATGTGAAAAAAATGCTTTTACTCTTTATCTTTGAATTAAAAACAAAATAATTTGATTACTGCCACAAATGTCCCTGAGCAAGCACAACACAATATTAATACAGACAAGGGATGTCCCAATCAAGTTTTTTTTTATTTACTTGGATAATACAGCTGCACAATGCACACTTCAAATACGTTAAAGCTAATAAAATCAATCCAGTGTATATGCTTGATAGTTTAAATATTAACAATAACAATAATAATGATGATGATAATAATAGAAAACACCCCCAAAACTAATATATATATATGTCTATCAAAATAGTTTGCTTATCATTTTCAGTCAGCTATCTGATCTATTGTCCTTGCATAAACTCTTTGGACTTTTATTTTAAACAAAACATCATATGTCATATACTTGTGTTTTTTTATGCAAACGTAATAGTAGTGGGAAAATAAGTGCAATATTTCCCTCTGAAATGTATTGAGTTAAAAGCATAAAGTGACATGAAGAGAAAATACTTAAGTATCGTAAAAGTACGTCAAATTTCTACTACGGTACGATTTTGGAGTAAATGTACTTAGTTACTGTCCTCCACTGCTCATAGTTACAGCACTGGATAACCGTCAGACAGGTTTTACTCTGAAATATGTGACCGGAGGCTGCATTGTTTTCATTCTTGCTAGCATGACGCGGGTCGTCTAAAGTAACATAGCAAGGAGGAAACACACAAACACAAAAAACACACGCTGCATTTGTGCTGCTGAGGAGTTAAAAACCCCGTGAACGGCACTGTTTAGAGGAACAAGAGCTTGTAACGCAGACGGCAGTAAATAACACATAAGGCCGCATAAACAGTCCCGGACAATGTGATTTAACAAGGCTACACCCCTCTCGCCTCCGGGCTAAACTCCCCTTTTTGTTTGAGCGATTTCCAAAGCTAATCACAGTTATCTGCATCGTTTCAGAAACAAGTACCACAAAGGACATCACAGAGGTCTCACTTGTCAACAAAACACACATTTCAACCCCGCCTGAAGTTCCTTAGACAGTCAAGGGCAGAAATATCTCTCCATTAAGATGACTGGGAGCTATTGCTCCTCGACAGGGAGGGGGATAGAAATGATACGTACAGTGGGAAGATGTTTGGGTCTTTAAATGTCTTGACCGCTTCTGTCCTGGTTCACAGCGCAGCCGAGCCTCCCAAAACGGCTTCCGCAGTCACGCCAGGTCTGTTTGTCAGCAGCAAAGTCCGCTGAAAATGTGTCCGATACAATTTAAAATGTGAGGAATCTGTTAAGAAGCCAGTGCTGATTCCCATCTGGTCGCTTTCCAGTCGTCTGACAAGCTGGCGTCAACAAATGGTTTGACTTCCGGTGTAAAATTTCAGAATAAAAACAGCGCAAGCACTGTATTTAAATATACATTAAAAATACTTAATAATAATTATTATAATATTAATATTAATAAATTCTATACATATATTATTATGTCACACTTAAAAATATGTAATACAGCTATTCATTTATGCAAAATTTTAGTAATGACCACCGACTGTGTTGTTTTACTGTCGATAAAAACGTTAAAAAAAAAAAAAAATTAAAAAAGGTTGAAATTAAAACAGCTAGTTTGCGGACAAATTTGCTTTATTGAGCAAATCGCGTCACTTCCGGCAGTAGTCTGGCTCCCGCGTACGACATTGATACATCTGTATCTTTCCAGACGTTGAGAGTCTCGTTCACATCCTCTCACATCAAGTCCTCCTTCCCACCTTACCCTCACATATTATCATCATGTATCACATTTAAACCAACAAATGTATAACTTTAATCACGATTTTGAAATTTAATATATATTCAGACCCGCAGCTAGTTTGCGGACAAATTTGCTTTATTGAGCAAATCGCGTCACTTCCGGCAGTAGTCTGGCCCCCGCGTACGACATTGATACATCTGTATCTTTCCAGACGTTGAGAGTCTCGTTCACATCCTCTCACATCAAGTCCTCCTTCCCACCTTACCCTCACATATTATCATCATGTATCACATTTAAACCAACAAATGTATAACTTTAATCACGATTTTGAAATTTAATATATATTCAGACCCGTGAGAGAAATAATTAAATGAGAAAAGAGACTGAAGGTTGGATGGTGTACATATTGGAGCGCATCCCAGACCAAACCATGATAGTCTAAACTGGAAAAAGCCCATTGGCACATATAAATTAATAAGGGTCACACAATGTATTTTCTGATGCAAACAAATGCTTTTGTTTTATATAAATGCCATAAAAATACGCATATAAATTAATAAAATTCACAAATGTATTTCTAATGCATGCACAAATAGTTTTGTTCTATATAAATGTAAAAAAAAAAAAAAAAAAAAAATCAATCTACATATATATTCATTAAAAATGAACCCAAGTCCACAAATGCATTAGATTCACAAATGTATTTTGGATGCACACAAAAATGTTTTTAAACTATATAAGTGCAAAAATAATCCACATACAAATACTTTGAGTGCTGATGATATACTGTAAATATATTGTTTTTTAACCAGCTTTTATATCATTTTAAAATGTATGCAACTTTACTATTTAATAATCAAGTGACTTGTTTCTACTTGCACAAATCAAGAAATATTAAGAGGATATTCAATTTAAAAAAAATAAAAAGTATTCAAAATATGTACATTATACTACCATAAAAAAATATGTGAAATAGAAAAGTGAGATTATTTACAAATATGTGCATCTTGCTACAAAGTGTACTGTAATTTGTTAAAATAAGATAAGAATACGTTTTAAAAAATTCTGGAAGATTTCATACCTAATGCAAAGGCCAGCCTCTCTCGTTGGTGACGTTGGGCCTTTGGAAAGAGCAGAAATATTTAGATGTATGATCTAACAGTTTTTTCACCACCAGATGTATTTTTTCATCTAACTACGTGACGGTGACGGTACCACAACTACAGCTGTGACAGGCACAAAAACACTTTGTCATGCGCTTTTTGCGATGCAGGTGTTTGATAACAAAAACTGTGGTAAACAGGGCTAGCTAAGTAGAACAGTTATGACAACATTTTACTATGAGAGCATGCATAAATATCAGTAATAAACCCAAACTGACAAGACTGACAACTTCACAGAGATAATTTTAGCCACTCTGCAATAAATAAATGTTAACCAGCCTTAGCATTGGAAACACGCTAAAACTAGCTCCACAGTAACACATCACACAGCCTACAGTGTTACAGTGAATTAAAGAAAACATTATTTCGCTGTAAAGCAGAAATAAAGTTAACTCACCACTGTTTTGAGTCCTTTCAGCGCAGGTTAGCCTTCCAAGCTGCTGGCAGAAAAGGAATATGCTGAATTTTCATTGTTGGTGTTTGTTTTTCGGCCATTGTTTCTGTAATTTTGAATTTTCCTCTCTCTTATTAATTAACTCTTATTAATAAACTATTTAAATAAACACAACTTCCCCATTAAAAAAACCATAAATCCCATAGAGGAAACCATCTCAGACTTTATTAAAGCTGCTTTTAATTTTACATACAATTCAGAATTACATATTTACAAATATACACAAATATGTCTCATTATTATAATATCTTTATATCAACACCATACTTAGCAGATACGATAGGAAAATAAAGACAGTGGTTGCTGCAATGTGCTGCATAAAACTAAAAAATAGAACCCTTCTCTCAATTCTCCAGCCTCCGAGTCAAAAGTACAAATTATTCAATAAGCTTCATTGTGTGATCACGATAGAACACTGAAAAGTTTAGCGCCCGTTTCGGCTTTCAGGAGGGCAGAAAATAATTTCTCACAAAATACAACAGTGCCTGTTAAAAATACTTTGACATGAGAGGTGTATGAAGAACATGCGACAAAGAGAGATGATATACAGAGAGACAAGGAGACTCACAAACACCATGATCCTCATCACGATGTACATGCTCTCGAGGAAAACAATGTGAGGTATAGAGGACACATTTGTACAAGTGTAACATACATTTCTCAGTCTTACATAACTTACATGGATCGACACATAATGCCGGCCACAGTTTACTCTCTGGTTTAGCTCACAGTTTGACAGAAAGGCCTTCCTCTTTCTGGAGAAGAAGCTTTCCTTTCATAAGAAGGACACGCGTGTTGTCACAGAATAAAGTGGTTCTCAGCGAAAAGAGCTCCAGAAAACAATCATGAGCATTAATCATAGTTTGGGGGCAAATTTAAAGGAATAGTTCTGATTCTTTTTCTAAGTGGGACTATATGGGGTCCTTCACCATATTGAGTGTATAATACAGCAGTTGTGAGTTTGGAGAATTGGGCTGGAGTCTGACACAGAAGCTAAGCAATGTGCTGCTGTGGATGAGGGTCAGCTACAAAATGTACTTTTAGCCACCTAAAAATGTCTAACCTAAATTAACATCAATATCAATTTAAGTGTACATTATATTGACAGTATTTTCACTGCTTTACCATTACATCAGACAGCCTGTTTTATGATCTATGTTCTCGTCAAAGCAACAAAATCCATTGACAAAAACAGTAATTTTAGCTCACTGAACACAGAACCTGCTGGCCTACTGCTGCTTCAGTTAGTTAAGTAGTTTGTGTTACTGTGTGACTTTGGTGAATCTGAACTAACCCATTTAAACACCAATCTCACAATGACAATTAATATATTATCAATTATAATTTTTAGGTGGGACTACTTTTAGGTGGGTAAAATGCATTTTGTTGCTGACCACTGTCAAAAACACAACACTTCAGCCTGCTTCTCCAAAATGGGGGTGTTTTTACTGACATCTACTGTGTTTAATACACTGTCTATGGATAAGTACCCCATACAACCCCACTTAAAAAATCTGAACTATCCTTTTAACAAAATCACACTAATGTTAAACAATGGAGAAGTGGATTTTCAGTAATAAAGCATGTTGGGCTGGTTTGAGTGTAATAGCATGCAGCACTTTTTCTCTTTCAACAACAGAGTCGCACATTCAATATCAAAGATGGAAATAGGAAGAGATTGTTTTACAGTGTGGATACAGTAGAAATCACAGGGTATAAAAACAAGTTCACCCTTGAAAAGCAAGGTAAGAAAAAAGTGTCATTCAGTGTTCTGAGAAGCACAGGGTCCATTTGTGTGTGTGTGTGTGTGTGTGTGTGTGTGTGTTACAGCAGCTGGTTGTCAGAGATGTGCTATCAACCTTTACCAACATCCTGGTTTGCACTACAGGGCCAACTAATCTAACTCACCGTCCCCTGCTGTGTAATTCACACCACGAGTCAGACTTTTGTCATTATTCATTTGCACCGTGTTATTCAATTACTCAGCTACATGATGGTAAGTAAACAAATATTGCTGTCGGGCTGGTGGTGCAAACATGTCAAGAAAAGTCTGGGCCTGGTTAGCCCTGCTCGTATAGACGTGGCTGCTGTCACATGCCTTAGTGGGGCTGGGAGCGCAGGGAGGGGACAAAGCCAGCTTTTGTTGATGTAGTGCAAACCAAATATAGGTGAGTGCAGCAGCCATGATGCTGAAACTGGATTTATGTGTAGAGTATTGAGAGTGTCTGTTTCCTGTTTATCTGACCATAGGGTTGCTAAACAACTCATTAACTAAAGGGATAGTTCAGATTTTTTGAAGTGGGATTTTGTGGGGTGCTTATCCATAGACAGTGTATTACATATATTTGATGTCAGTCAAGTCAGAACATCCCCAGTATGGAGAGGCAGACTGGAGTTAGACAATGAAAGCTCAGCAATGTTTTGTTTTACAAAGGGTTAACACAAAATGTATTTTAACCACCAAAAAATGCGCCACCCCCTGCAAAAAAATCCATATCAGTTTAAATGTAGACTATATCTAAAGTATTTTCCCTGCTTTACCTTTCCACCAGACAGCCCATTACGACTAGGGAACCCGTTAACAGCTCACGTTTCCCATCTATGTTCTTGTCACAGCCACCAGACTCCATAGAGAAAAACAGTAATTTTAGCTCAGTGAATACAGAAGCTGCTGGTCTACTGTTGCTTTGATTAGTTAGCTAGTTTTGTGTTACTGAATAAGTTTGGTGAATCTAAACTAATCATTTTCAACACCAAACTCACACAATAACAAAAACAATGTAAGTGTTTGAGGCAGCAGCAGACCAGCAGTTCCTGTATTCAGCGATGTTAAATCACTGTTTTTCTCAATGGAGTCTGGCACTGGGGAGAGCAATTTAACAGTGTCTTTTTTCAGTTGGGAATCACTGTTTGACATTAAAGTAAAGCAATGGAAGTATTCTAAATATAGCGTACACTTAAACTGTTGTTGATTTTTTTTCTGCTGGACACTATTTAGGTGGCTAAAATACATTTTGTTGCTGAACCCCTTCCACTTCAGTACATTGCTTAGCTTCCATGCCGGACTCCAGTCTGCTTCTCCTAACTGGGGCTTGTTGACTGACATCTACTGTATATAGTATCTCATATAAACCCACTTCAAAAAAATTGAACTCTCCCATTAACTTTACCTGACTAGAAATTAATCCGGCAGCTAAATGCATGACTAATTTCGCTATAATGTCCTTAAATAAGAACTTGTGTGCAACTCTGACCCAGCTGCTGTCTGTGGCCAAATGGCCAGTCTGGAGTTTTGTGACTTGTTGGGATTTGTTCTGAAGCACAAACGTGTGCAAGAATGCCCTCACACAAAGACACTTAGTCAACACAAGCAGGTATGCAGTCACACCTGCCTGCCCACGCAACTTCTTGGGCTTCCTGAGAGGTAAATCCAGAGCAGTTCAGAGGCGAGTCAGACAATCGCTCTTGGGGGGGAAAAAAACGAAAAAAGAGGTTGAAAAGTTGTTTCAAGCTGCCGCTTTCTGTGTAAGTGATTTGTACGTGTAGCAGGAGACGTGCATGACATCTGACCACCAGGTAGGGCTGTTGGTGACATTCACACGCTGTTTCCTATAAACCGTGAAACCAGGGAACAGGAGGCTAATATCAACAAGACAGGAATACAGCATTCTTGAATGAGGAGACTACTTTGAAACAACTGGCCCGCCAGAAACTACAAGGGATTCAACACACCTCACCCAGTATGTGTCCCATGTACAAAAAGGTGACGAGACTTACAGTAACACGCCTGAAAATCTGACCTGCTCAGAGATGCTCCAAGATGCACCCAAAGCGTTTTTCTTGTTGCAGCCAGCTGCCAGTTTTCACAGTGTACGATTAATGTCTGACACTAAAGCATCATGTGAAATACCGGTCTGATAGTATCTGTACCTGTCGATGTTTCACACAAAGAATCTGTCACTATGCTGTGATGTTATCCACTTGAAGGGGCTGCTGAGAGCTCACACTTAGTGCAGATATTCTATAACTGTGTCCACATTAATGCTACATATGAAGGATTAAATATAAGACTGAAGACATTTTCTCTGAGTACAGACACTATGATCTTTAAATAAGGCCTGACAGGAGTGATACATCACATGACGAGAACATGTATGTCGAGGAACTATTTTTCCCTGATGTTATCTGAATTTTCTGGATTGAACTGTGAAAATACTGAAAATTCAACCAACATGATAACTTGGAAGGTAAAAGTGAGACTGACAGGTGGCTGTAAATACTCAGAAAACATTCGCAGATACAGTGATGGTTTTCATTTTTGGTTGGATCCAACAAACTGTGACGTGGATGGTCAGTGTGATGAATCACTTTGACTCTGTCCTCCTGTCAGGGTGAGCTTTCAGGTTTTGTAATTCCACATGGAAATGGTTTCAGGTTAAGGATGGAGCCTTAGACAGTGATGGCAGGTCAGGGTTTGATGTCGGAGAAGCTGGTGTAGGTCTCGCTGCAGCTGGAGGAAGTGCTGAGGTTCCCCGAGACGCTGCCATCTGCAGGTAAAACACACAAACAACAGTGTTGGCTTTATTCTCTCCTAGAGCTCAGATTTTCTGCCCGAACCCGATTGGGGCCGGGCTGTAATTTCTCACTATTCCCCTGGGCTTGAACAGTGTCGAGATTCGTCAAATTAGCGTTAATTTATTTTTTGGGGAAACTGTTGTGGACTTTTTCATGCTTAAATGGCACTTTGGCAGGAGTTTTAGTTTGTAATACATGTTTCAATATTGACAAATATTACATATAAAATACAATATATTATAGGCCTAATTTTACAGTAAAATTCTGTTTTTTCAAACAGGCTCAGGCCCAAAACTGCTGCCGTGGATCGGGCTCGAGATGGGCTTGTACAGAAACTGTGCAGGTTCATGTAGGGTCAGGCCTGATTTTTTGGATCCGATGTACACTCTGCTCTCTCCTGACAGACAGCAGCTGTGCTTGTATAGAGTCGAACACACATTTCCTCACATTTGTTTGTTATAAGTCTTTAGTGTATTGTAGGCATAACGTGTTTTCTTTTTGACAGGAGTTATTAGGAGTTATTCTGTCCTTACCAATCAACGACTGAAAAATCTGAGATGTGTCAGTGTTTCAAGTGGAGGAACACACTACCACTGACAAGTGTTGAAGAATAGGTACCAATAGGCCTCATGTAGTATAAATGGAAAAATACCTGAGCTGCTGAGCGACTGGGATGACTTGGACTCTGAGATGAGGCTGAGGAGGTTTGCTGCTGCCACCCAGCCCTCCTTACTGCTGCGAAGGTTCTTCACAAACCTACAGAGGATGAAACAAACTGTGACTTTATCCAGAAATGCTTCATAAGTTGGCATTACTTAACATAATTATCAAAAGATTTGGGTATTTTTTTGTCCAAATTTTAACTATATATTCAGCAACAAGCAAGTGGAGGGTATGCACATCAATAAAATTTATACAGATGTTGGATAACATAATCAAACTAAGGCAAGAATCAAACAGAAGGTCTGCACACTGTTTTAAAAGCTCCCACTAATTTACTTATATGTCGCTGCTGTCAGGCACAAACCTCCCATCTCCAAAACTGCTATTTTTCAGGAATTATAAAACACGCTGAAACGTTATCATCTTACAGGTTGCAAACTTTATAGCTGGTGTGTGCTCACTTTTACCTTTTTCTTGAATACACTTGGCAAAAAACTCATGTTATGAAGATTAAGAAATGGTCAAACCCAATGATGTAGAGGGTGACCAACAGAATTAATTTATGAAAAAAACAATATGTGGAGATACAAGGTTTGGCCTGACATGATTTGTAAATAAAAAAAAATCAGGTATAAATAAATTGAATTTGAATTCTTTTGACTGGAGAACTCATGAAGTTTACCACTGCCCGTCCTCTCCTTCTCTGATTAGCTGGACCATGTCTCCGCTCTTCACAGACAGCTCTTGAGGTCCTGCCTTCTCGCAGTCCGCTACCACCGTATACCTTCCCGGAGCCTAAAAGGCCAAAGGTTCGTCAGAAAGATGATCAGTTAAAAGTGGCAAAAATCAAATAGCAAAATAAAGAAAAAATAGAATTGCAGCTTTGTTGTTTTATGCCACACTATTCTGTTCTTTCTTGAGTTCAAGTGGACATCTGCCAAATTTGAGGAAATTCCCTCAAGTTTTCTTAAGAATGAAACAAATGCAAGGTCACAGTGACCTTGACCTTTGATTGCTTAATTATAATCAGCTCATCAGTGGTTTCAAGTGAGCGTTTGCGCCAAATTTGAAGAAAATCTCTCGTAGCGTTCTTGAGATAACACATTCATAAGAATAGGATGGATAGACGAATGGATGAATGGAAAATCAACCCGAAAATAATGCCTCTGGCCACGGCTGTACCCAACGCAGAGGCATAAAAGGATTCTGATGGGGAACAATATACTCTATGTAAAGGTCGTGAAGTTTAGGCTCACCAGCTTCCTCCCTACTTCATCCTCAGGGTCAGAGTTCATGGGGTCCTCGCCGCTGGAGTAGTCATCATTCTCTTCTGAGGCGTCCACCGAGAGGGAAACCTTGTTCCAGCCTGTAGGTAGGCGGTGGTGGGGCAGAAAGGACAGAAGGGAAGACAGGTGAGGAGATTCAGAGGTAAAGGACAGATGTGGAAATGACATGAGGAATCTGTATCACACTTTCCAGTTCCACGTGGCATTAAAATGCTCCCTGGGTCAATAATTAGACAACCCATTACCTGTAACAATGATGCAGACATGGTGACTGTGCTTCTCTGAGTGGATAGTTGGGATATTCATAATTGGACAGTGGTGGATGATCCTTAACTTATGTAAAAGTAATTCAGTATAATCAGGAACATTTATTCAAAGTATTAAAAGTACACAATGCAAAAAAAAAAAAAAAAAACTCCAAAAACCCACACATATCCCAAAAACTCAAAATTATTTGAAAAATAGGAAGAAAAAAACAAACAAAAACAGATGGAAAAAAGAAAAACAAATATAAAAATATAACACCCCCCAAAACTCAAAATCAATTAGAAAATAGAAAAACAGAATTATAATTGGCAATTAATTTTCTGGGAATTGACTGATAATAATAATCAATAATGGATGCAGCTGCACTTGTAAAAAACGGTAATTTAATTTATAACAAAAAATCATATTTTATAAACTCTTCTTAGGTTTTTTTAGGCAAAAATCTTATTTTGTAAAGTTACTAAAGGGAAAGTTAAAAAGTACAATATTTCCCTCTAAAATGTAGAGGGGTAGAAGTATAATGTAACATGAAAAGAAAATATTCAAGTAAAGTAAAGTATCTCAAACTCATTTTTAAGTACAATACTTGAGTAAATGTATGAAGTTATATTCCACCACTGTTATTGGAATATATGTGAGATAGATGATTTCTGTCAATTTTATACACATCACACAAAATAAGTGACATGTTCGTGAACGTGAATTTTACCAGGAGCCAACTGAATGCCACTTGGAAATAGAGTTCCAGTTACACATAAATCTCCCATCAGGAGCACAAAACCATCAAAAGATCTATTCTGTCAAAACATGTTTGACTGACAAAATGATACATACATACACACACACACACACACACACACACACACACACACACAGCCAAAAAAACACGCACAAATCCAGCAAACAGAGCAGGTACACACACACACACACACACAGTCAAAAGTCAAACCAAACTCCTTCAAAATCCCACAGAAGATCAATGACAGCAGACAGATCCCAGTAAAAACACACAAACCAAAGTAAATCAAGGTTTCAAGATCAAAGAACGTAGAGATGTGAATCACCTGGATTCATTTCAAGGCTGCTCTGACTGCCAGCACTGAAATATAAGTTCTGATTTTCATTATATGCCACGCCACTGACCCAAAACACCCAAAAGTAGGAGAAGAGAGTGATTGAGTTGATATAGAGCAGGTACCTTACAAAAACATTGTCATTTAGCCTTGAACTGAGACTTAAAGTCTTAAATTACAAGTAAACACAGTAGAAATATCTTAACTAATCTCATGCCAAATGGACAAAAAGACAATGATACTCAATACAAGGCTAAATGACAAGGAAGTGGATATTTAGCTACACTTTACCTCAGGTCAAATCAATCATGACCACCACAAACCACAGCCAAACCCACAGCGGCTGATCCTCAGAGCGGCTCTGTACCTTGCCGCTTGCTCTGTAACAGACTAGAGGTACTCATCCATCTGACTCTGCTCAGAGTGACATGGGGAGCCGGCTCTAGACGGGGAGAAACAGCCAGCAAGTCAGTGGGACAGCCAACTGGTCCTGCAGTCAGTTAGCTGCTCAGTCAGTATATTTAAAGAAAAAAAAAGATGCTTTTTCATATGATATTCAAGTTATTCTTATTTGCCCCTGGTACTTTACAGAATATGTAATCTTATGTGAAAGCAACCGTTTCTCACATGATATTCAGGTTGTTGTGATTGACTTTAAATGCCATTTCATTTAAACTGCCAAAAGAAAATTAGTGACGATTTAAGAAAATCAAAACTGTTTAAAACCATTAGTGCACTCAACCATTGTCTGGACTGGGATTCACTACAAGTGCCGTCTGTTGACTAGTGCTGACAAGCGTTCTGGGAAAAGTACATATATGACAGAGTATCTGCATGTTTCTGACGTTTGGAAACATTTAATTGGTGGAAATGTATCAAAACTGGCTTCAAATTGTACTGAAGGAAATCTTTCATGATAGAAACACATCTATCTGGGTTTAGGTGTTTTAAAAATATTGAAAAACTTTATAGTACTACTTTTTTTTAAAACCTGCAGATAGTCTGTGTGAGCACAACACATTTCTGTCTCCACACATGTACAATGCTGTCATGGCAAATGGAGGATGACAGTATGAAAAACAGCTTCTACTGATGGATCAGCATTTGGTTTAACAACGTTTTGAGATATGTCATTCTTCATGAGACACTGGTGAAATCTACATAATGACAACACACAAGACTGGAGTACACTTTAGTGGTAAGGGACTGGATGATGAATGATGGCCTCCAGAATTAGATGGGTCCAATATTATGGGACAACAATATACCTTTGAACCCAAACGGTGTGGGGTCACTCTTGACCAAATGGCGTTTGGAGCTGTGCTCGGGGCTCAGGGCTGAGCCTGGCCACACAGGCAGAAAACAGCGAAGAGAGGGAAGAAGAAGAAGAGAAAGATGAGAAGGAGAGCAGCCTCGGAGATTTAACACTTTCATTAAATGCTTCTCTTGCTTGATATGCTTCCCTTAAGCCTCGTCAAAGTTCTCCTCTCCAGTTTTTCACCTGAGGAGCTCTCTTAAGGGCTAAGATGCTTTGTGAATAACTTTGATCTTTACCAGTAACTAGTCTTAACTTTAAGGGGAAATTCTTAGAAAATGTCATGTTTTTAAGAATTTTCTGAGAATTTTTTAACCCTTACGTTTTTTTGGTGTCATCTCTCCAGTCATTGTTATATGCCAGAGTCTTTGCACACTGCACAAACTGTCCTTATATAGTGTTCAGGGGGCGTTACCTCTGCTAATAGGTGACTTATGATCAAGTGGGATTCATCATTTATCACACCTGTGTAAGAGCAGATTTGGATGTTTAAGAACATTTGGTGAATCTGGAGTTGACTGCACTTATATTTCCTCTTACCAGAAAATTAAGACCCACTGTGAGACCCACTGTATGCCTGTTTTAAAAACCTCCTTAGGTCTGCTAATGTTACCTTTCGGACTCTTGAGATTGCTGAAGCCCTGCAAAGTAAAACGCTTTTTAGCCACTGAAGACCTGTCAGTGGTCGGGCTGGTCACTGGTTCATCTGAAAATGATGGTTTGAAATGAAAAGCAGGAGGGAAAAAAAGAGAGTGTTGCAATCAAGGAAAAATGAATAAAGCCCCAATAAGAAAATAATACAGAGGTAGACAGAAAGAAGAACCATGAAGATGAAGGTGATGAAGAAAAGAAGATCAGTGAGTTTATGCTGCAGCTTTCAGCCATAGTTGGCTAACTAACTGTATTTCTGCACGTGAGGATGCAGCATCCAGCATTCACCTTTGTGTTTGGGTGACGAAGAGGAGTCAGACATCGTGCTCATCTCCGCCTTCTTCTCCTCTTGCTTCTTCTGGTTTTTCTGACTGCTGCTACGAAAGGGACTGGGAAAAAGAAATTGAAATGGGCTGTCTATCACAAAAGCAATGCAGTGAAAATACTCTCAATATGGCGTACTCTTAAACTGATACTGATTGGTCAGGGGGCTAAAATACATTTTGTCTGGCCTCTATCCACAGCAGTACATTACTTACAGCTTTTTTTCTGCTTCACCAGCTGACATTTCCTGTATGTAATATACTGATTATGGATAAGTACCTCACACAACCCCACTTCAAAAAATCCAAACTGTCGGTTTTAAGTACAGTATTTAAGGCTAGACGCCTACCTGAGGGAGATGGACATGTTGTTGCTGGTAGGACTCGGGGAAACAGAGTCTGAGCTCTTCTGCTGACTGGCATCTGAAATGGGTGAAAGCAGAAACTTTATGGAAAAAGACAGAGAAGAAGAAATGCGAACAAGTTTGTGTGGCTCTGCATGTTCACGATACCTCTGCAGGCTTTGAGCTGCTGGGTCAGGACTTTGCGTATCTCGTTCACCCATGCTGTTTTAACCTCTGGTGTTGAAGCCTAGATAGGACAACGATGAAAGTAATCTCTTCTTTAAAATCAGTGGTGTGGCGTAACAAAGTAATGATACTTTGTCACAATGTTTAAGTATTTTTTCGGAAGTATCTGTACTATACATGAGTTTTTATATATTTGTCAACTTTTAATCCACTACATTTCCTAAATAAAACGTTTATTTTTATCCGCTACATTTCACCTCAGCATTTTAGCTACTTACGAAAAAATAACAAAGGAAAAGAGGAATGGAGCAGGAGACAGACAGACTAATTAAATACGAGGGAAAGAAAAAATGTATTTTGTTCTTTAAATTCTTTAATATGTGAAGAAGACCTAGTTTTTCTTCAAGTATAATGTACACTCCATTTTAATGTTGTGTAAGTTACAAAAAAAACTTTATAATATTCAGAACCCTTATTTTATTAACAGCATTTACTTGTAAATTTACTTTTGATGCTTAATTACATTTAATATAATGCAATTACTTTTTTATACTTTATACTTATTAATATCAGATACTTTAAGACATTTAAAATTATGTTATAGATTTCTTATAGATTTTTAAGCAGTTTTTCCAGGTAATTTCTTAAATAAAACAATTAAAAAAACATTTCTTTTTATTACAACTAATTTTCAGGTAATTTTCTTGTACTTTTTTTTTACTAATTATTTATTAATTTTTCAGTCATTTCTTCTTTTGTTGCTCCTTGCCTTCTTCCCATGTTTTTGAAAGAAATTAAACCAATTTGCTCAGGTTTTTAAGGGTTATACAGCATTAACAGTAATGGGGTTTCCTTTCTTTTTGTCAAAGCAGTGAAGCTGAGCGATCTTACCTGCACTATAAAAACTTCATCTCTGGAGTTGCACCAGATCTCAAACTTCTTGTTGTCTCCTTTAGCATTCTCTGTGATGCCCACTGCGCTCATCTGAGAAAACAACGAAAGCACAAGTCAGCCCCGATCTTTAACTCCGGCGACTTTGCACAACTGTGAACTCAAATCAGTGTGAGCTTACACTGAGGGAGTGTTTGAAGCTGTAAGATGGAGCTTTCTCATAGCCCTCCCCGTTCTCCTCCCTCTTCTTACAGAACAGCAGAGCCTTCTCGTGCAGGAACAAGTGCCTCTGCATGGGCTTAAACCGAGCCAGGTCCTTGACCTTGGCGTGACCTTTTTTATGCTCCGTCCACACACTGAAGGAGCCTTGCATCAGCAGGCGACCCAGCTCTGACAGATTACCCTGAAAAAGGGATGACAGGCATGTTTTTATGATCCACTCGAGCAAAAGTCAACCAGTTAAATCACTCTTCAACGGCGTTATTTGTCTAACCTCGTATCCTGTGATGGCGATGAGGTGCATGGAGTCATTAACAGCTTTCAGGATCCCCAGGATGGAGGAAAGAGCTTCCTGTAGGTCATCGCAGCCATCACAGCCTTTACTGTACTTCAACAACTCCTGCAAACACACATAAAGTGGAGAATACACTGAGTTTGATATAATCACACACACAGTTAATGTAGTACTCGGACACAGCTCACCTTCAGCAGTAGCTGGTACTTGGTGATTCTCTGGACGGGTTTAAGGAGGTAGGAGTCCAAACCAAGTTTATGTTCCAGCTTCTTCTGGCACTCCTGGTTCATCAAACGGAGCATGGTGTTTACAAGTAGCACACACTTAAATTACATGCTTTTTAAGACCTTTTCAAGATAATAATTAACCAAATTAAAGGTGGATTTTTGGACACATTTTTCTTATTGACTCATTGCAGGTAAGTATTGAGGTAAGAAGTACATAAATAGTTGGATACAGAGAGAGCTTTTATGTAGGAATATGGTCATTAGATTGAGTTAGGTTGACCCTTTGAAATCTGGAGCCACATCACATTTTTATTGTGCTGCTTTTAGATACCTTTTACAAGTATTTAAACCTTTGACCCCTGTGCAGATTGGTGATGCAAAGAAGACTTGGTGAGAAATGTTCCAAAAATTGCAAGAAATTAGTAGATTTAGAAAACCACTTTCAAAAAGCTGGGGGAAAATGTCTGGGGAAAAAACACACACGACATTTCCTGCTAAGGGGTTGTGTGCCTCTGTGCATCACTCAATTATACTTACAGTCAATTATACTTACAGTATAATCTAAAGTCATTCCTTCAAGGTGTTATTGAGATATTGCTTTGACAAGAATGAGACAGACAAGGTTACAGTGACCTTGAACAAAACTTGTGTTTTGTATTAATGCATAATTATATATCAGTGTAATTTAATTGCTATGAGGTAATATATTCAATTTCCTGTTCAAAATGGCCTTTGTAATAAAAAAGCCATTCCTTCATGTCATTGACTGTCATTTTGTGCTTTGCTTTGAATAAAAATATCAGTTCAGGCACTGTTAATGTACCATACCGTTTTTAAAGTATTGTTTTGGCAGCAGAAAAAAACAAAACAATACCCATGCCTAGATGCTACAGTTTATGGAGAAAAGTGAAACCTGGAAGAAGGCACAGTCGGAGCACTGTCTCCACAAGCTCTCAGAGCGAGGTTTATTCTGGCAGTATGCTTCGTAGATCTGCAGGTCCTTCATCTACAGAGAGAAATTGAATTGATTTAATTTTTTAAGATGAACATGTTTTTATTGGCTTTTCAAAAGTCCAGAGTAGAGAGCAGGAAGTAAGTGCTTACCCTCTCTAAGAAGCAGCGGCCCACTAATTCTGGGCAGTCAGTGTATGCTTCCAGCTCCTTTAGAAATGTCCTGGAGACAAACGACATGACAAAGATTTCGAGCATGAAGTCAAAAAGTATTTTTTACCTTGTTCACCAGAGATAAATGAAAAAATGTGTACATCTATTAAATCGTACCTCTTATGAAACTGGTAGATTTCAGACATGTTGCCGAACAAGACGACCTTCTTGCTCAGCAGGGTGCTGGGGATGAGGTGAGCCATGGCAGGGTTGTCCATCTCAGCTGCATAACCCTGGAAATTTATATGACATGCAATGCATCAACAGATTTGCTGATATAGAAACTGAATTAACTTTCAGAGGCACCTGAAATATGACCCGACAAACACTCACCTCCAACACACACAGTAACTCCTCCACATACGCTCTCTCTGTCTCCAGCAGTTCATTCATCACATGGCTGAAACACAGAAAAATGAAATAAGAACTCAGTTTCTGTAGCGTCAAGTGCTGAATATCTCTTTAACATTTTAGATGAGGGACATGGGTGGAAGATCTTTTGGTTATTTTGTTTGAATCATAGGTGTTGTACTGTTCGAGTGCACCGGAACAACGCACCAAAAAAAACAAAACAGAAAAAAAAATGATTTAAAATTTTTTAAATAAACACTCAAACAAAACAAAAATTTAGAAAAAATAGAAAAAAACACTCCCCAAACAAAACAGAACAGATACTAGCACTAAACTCCTGGTTATACAATTTGTTACAAAGAAAAGTGAGCACAGTATCACTGTCCACTTACTGCTTTCTTATCTATGGCTCTGAGGATGACCTTTGACCCCCTTACCGTCTAAGTACTGCCAGGTTTTCTTCTTCTTCTGAGAGAGAAGCATGTCTGGTGCCACCATTATGTACGGGAGACTCTACCTGGACACACACACACATTCATTTACAGTATTTGCTTTGACAGAACATCCCTCGACCTTTTTAAGGAATGATTACTAACTGATGATTTAAAAAAAATCAGAAAAAAACTCAACATAATCTTAAAAGTTTTTTGAGTGTTTCTTGCATTTGACAAAATCCATTGCCGGACAACGGATCATTGGTCATTTATTTACCTTTTTGCAGATGGCATTATCTGCAGAGTATCTTCTTTCCTTTCTCTGTTGATCTGAAGGACAGACAGAACACATCATTTTCATCCCTTTATACCAACCAGGTGAGATGAGTCCTGGTTCGAGATCAAGTGTAGTGCAGCTCTCTTTCATTAAAGGGGTCCATGTTATGCTTTTTGGGTTTTTTCCTTTTCTTATTGTTTTGTGTAGCATGTTTGTGCTTGTAAAAGGTCTCCTGAGTAATAAAGCCATTTGGTTGGAATTGGTTGCTGGAAATTACAAATAGCTCATTTAAATCATTTCATCTTCTGATCCAGGCTTACTGGGAGAGGAGAGAGGAGACTTCACTTCGGGTCTTGGTGCTACTGGCTGAACCGGTCTGGTCTGTTTAGCGGCAAGTTTCTTCAGGCTGACGCGTCTCTTCTCAAACATCTCCTGTACGGAGCTTTGCTTCTGGAAAACCTTCTCTACCTGGTCCTGATGGGGGGCAAACGCAGAGTTATTGCAGTACACCAAAAGGTAAATCTAATTTCATCTGTTAGATCTTCTTCTGACTGACCCTGAGTTGAGTAGTGAGCACCGCCTCAAACTGGCAGCAGATGGCGCTGCGGTCGGTGAGGGTGTGCAGCGGTGCTGTGTCCAGGTAACGCTCCAGTTCCTGCAGAGCTGCTTCAGCTCCATCCTGAGACTGACAGCGGTCCACCGGCTGGCTGGCTAACAGGAAGATGCCCTCCTCACACCACCGTGACGCCTGGGAGAAATTTAAGATACTTGTAGTGTTCAATGTTTTTTTTTCATGGTATGCTTTTACTCCACTACATTTCAGAGGGAAATAAAACTTCACTACATTTATCTTACAGCTTTGGATCATTTACAAATTAGGAGTTTTGCATAAAAAAATTGAAGAAGAGAGAAAATATTATTTTTCTGTTATAAATATATGACCAAATAGTTTATGCAAGTTCAACTGAAACAATTAGTTGATAAATCAATTAGCCGAAAAAGGCTGAAAATGTATGCATTATTATCATGCATTATTTTAAAAAACATTTATTTGGGTGATTTTTTCCTTATAATATTTTTGAGGTTTTGAGATGGTTTTTTTTTTAAATTATTTAAGGTTGTGGGGGTATTTTTCCTTTTGTGTGTGTGTGTGTGTGTGTGTGTGTGTGTGTGTGTGTGTGTGTGTGTGGGGCGTGTTTTTTTTTTTTTTTAAAGATTTTTCTGCATTGGATACATTTACTTTTAATACTTTAAGGCCATGTTCCTGATTATACTTTGTTACTTTTACTTAAGTAACATTTTTAATGCAGGACTTTTACTTATGACGGAGTATTTTCACAGGGGTGGTATCAGTACATTTACTTAAGTAAATACTTCTTCCATCACTGTCTATTAGGCACATTACTTAAATGATACACATACAACCTGAGCCAAACTTGTACCTTCTCCAGAGCGTGGTGGAGCTCCATGGCCCTGAGCAGGAGACTCTTCTTGCTCCTCAGAGTGGAGTTGATCTCCTCACACACTGCTCTCAGCTCGCTGCACTTTGGCCTGATGGAGTCCTCAGCATAGTGGGAATTTTCTATCAGCCTGTCACCATCACCAGCCAGGGACAGGGCACGGTCCAGTGCGTCCTATTGAAACACATTGAAGGAGTCTGATTTTAATACACTTGATGCACAGAGAACTCTGGCTTGTCAGTTAACAGCGGTGGATACGTCATCAATCAATCATAGACGATAAAACAACCTCCTCTTGTCCTCTCTCTCTCTGAGAAAAGTGGAGCGCTCAATACATAAAGAGGGCTTCGGTGTCCTCTAATCTGGATCCTATTTTGTTTTTGTGTCTTTTGTCTTGTGGCAAGACGGCACTGTCAATTTACATCAAATAAAGTTCTTATTTTTGCCACTGAAAGGCTTAGATTGTTATTCAAAGTGCCTGACAACATTATGGAAAGAAGCCCTACAGATATAAACCTTTTGTCAAAAAGTAAGATTATTTTTGTTTAACCAGAAACAGCTGCCAAAATTGTCATCGTCAAACACACACTTTGTCAAAACATTGTCGAAAAATAACGGATTACGTACAGATCTTAATCGCTTCACAATTAATGTGTTTATGCTGATAGCCCTAATGGAAACAATTTTAAAAAAAAGTATGTGTAAAAAAGTCAGACATGCAGTTAAGGAATAAAGGAGATGCGCAGTTCTCTGTCTGGTAGTTTGGTTTCTTTGTTTTTTTTCCAACATTGCAGATGAGCAAATGTACACGGTACAATTACTGGGAATTTTCATCCCGCTGCAACCCTAATTTTTACATTTGAAGCTTGTACCCTGTGCCAAAATGCAGTGCAGCATCTTTATTAATTTTAGAATTTCCTCATAAAAAAGTCCAGTGTGTAAGAACATTTAGATCAAGATGCTAAAACCTAATTGTAATCCATCATAGCGGAGTCTAAAACCAGATCTAACTTAAATATTATGCTATTATCAGCTTATGTGTGATTATATAATGGTCCATATCTACACACTGGTGCTCTCTCTGCCTCTCACTCTAACATCTATTCACGCTCATTCCCAGTGAGTGGGGGGTGGAACAGGACATCACATTGATTATATCATTAGCTATATGGCTTCGAGGACGCATCAAAGGTCAAAGTGTTGAGTGTGTGTTTTCTCTTCCACGTGAGCGACAGCATGAATCAGAATTGTGTGTGTGTGTCTTACGCAGGCCTTCTCCTCATGACCGCCGAGCTCTCGGAGGACATGCTCAGCGTGGGCGGGGCTTACGCTGACCTCAGAGAAACCTGACAACCTCTCTGATGTCACGTCAAGCTGGGCGCGCACCTACGAACACACACATTGTTAGTGTTGTTTATGAGCACGCATTAAATGTGTGTCCAAAACCTTATTTCCCATGATTCAACTCACTTCACGGAAGTGCTGTTCAAAATGTCGGAGCTGTAAACATTGTTCTAGTTTGGTGCGGTGACGCTCCCAGAAATCATCGAATGCTGTCTCCGTTTCGTCAAGCTGACCCAGGAGTCTGAGAGGGACGAGGAGAGATGAGAAGTGAGGAGAGAGAATTTATTTGTGCGTTCAGAGACAACTTCCTCATGCATTTATTTTTCCATTCATCGCCTCCTCTACCTCTGTACAGTCGCTAAGTTCTCCACTTCATCGTAGGTCATGCTGTATTCAGGGTCCGTCTGAAGAGGCTCATTGATACACTCCAACAGGCGTCCACCTTGAGACAGCGCCACCTGCAGATCCTCCTGGAAAATGAACAAACAATTTTCTTTAAAAGATTGAAAGGTTGTTTTTGCCAATTTAAAAAAAGTGTCTGTTTTCTTTGAAAAATGTTGGCAATTCTTTTTTCTACCGAGGTACGGCCTTAGCCCCCTATGTCCTCAGATCCTAGAAACGCACCTGGTTTTAACTAATTGCATTTTATTCTTGCAATATGCTTTATTTTATTCTGTCTTAATATGTGGTAGTTTCTCTGCTGTGTGGACCTAGAAGTATGACTAAGAAGAAATCTGGACCCAGTGGCTGGACCAGTAGGGAACCATTGCTTTAGGCAACATAGAACGTCACCCCTAATATACCTTCCTGATAACTTTTTACAAAATCTCAGAGAGAGAAGGAAAACACAGAGGGACATATTGTTGGTTCACATATACATAAATCTGACCTTCATTTTTTCCTTCTTTATGGTGTGTGTATGCAGCAGGTTGGTGGTGGCTTCTGCATCGTTTGGTAATTCTGTCTCTGCGAGCTCCGTGCCAAATGCCTGCAGGGTCTGAGCCGTGGTCTTCACCATGAGGGCGAATGCCTCGATTGCCTGTGGGGGAGACATTCAGGTCATCCAAGACCGGTCAGACTGGTCAAATGATGCAAAAAAATTGCATGCAAGTAAACACACGTTTTCTTAAATTACAGTACTGTGCAAAAGTTTTGTTTTTTAATGTTTATTTTTTTGTATTTCTCAGTCTCTTTATTAAGATACAAAGAATACTTCTGCATAGTACTGTATTTATTTTTATAAAAAAGTTTTTCTGTGATTGTATACCATCCCATATGCAAAAAAGGAAACTGTGTGTGTGTGTGTCCATACAGTGCGGTGTGAGATCCAGCTGTCATGGCAGTATTCCTGCGTGCCTCCAAGCTCTGTGGTCAGCTGTCCTGGGTCGATATAGGCATGGAGCTCAGTCACCGAACTCAGCATCACCACCTGATACAACACAATCCATCAACTGATTATATGAAGCATTATTTGTTAAAAAAGCAGGGATTCACAATATTACCTGCATGTCATGAATATTGAAAAGGGTTTCAGTATGAAGAATTGGTGGTGGTCTGAAATAAACATTTCTGCTGATATGACATAATGCAAGTTAGAAAATAACAACATATCAGATATGGGCCACATCTTACACCCAGTGTAAAGGAGCACACAGTGCAGCGCAAATGCATTGCTGCTGTCACAAATGGCAAGCAGCGTAACTTTGTTATTTCAAAGGCAAAACCTTTTGTTCTGTTTCTCAAGTTTCTGACTTGAGTTTTTAGTTTTGCAGTTCAAATGTCCCACAATGTTTGCAGAAGTGACCTAACTGCTTTTACTGTGATATTCTCAGCAGAAAACTTCTTCACTTTGCTAAAACCGGCATGTAGATAGTAAGACGTCAGATGTGTGATATGTGCCTGACTTTTAAATGGAATGGGAGATGATACACTGATTGGCTGAATTTATTTTAAGCCTAAAACACACCTTTGATTAATTAAGTAACTAAATACAACCCATTTGCTCCATGCACCTTACTTTGTGGCATCTAATGAAGAAAAGCGGAGCCAGACATGCCCTAAATATGCTTGCGCCATACACTTCATACCATGCACTGCAGATTGTTTAAATGAATGAAATGAAAATAATAATGACAACAAAACCAAAAAAAAGGGAAAAAAGAAAAAAATTACAGGCACATACAATGCACAAGTCATACCTTCATTTTGAACTCATCCTTGTTGTACTTGAACAGGAAGTCTGACAGAGTCCGCTGGAGCAAAGTAGTGGGACGCAACACCAGAACCAAGTGTAAGTTCCCTGGAAATGAACCCTGAAAGAGGAAAAAAGAGGGTAGAAAGGTTTTTAGTCATCTGTTAACATGTGTATCATTCAGTTTTAATAGAAATCATGTGTGGAAATTGTCATGCTTCAATTTATGTTTTGAAATTCAGGCCTTAAATCCTTGTTTTTGTAGTGAGGTTGAAAGAAGAGTAACCAAAACTCCTACAGGGTGCCCACACATTGTCATGGATAAAACTTTCAAAACTATTCCATAACTTTTAAGGAGCCAAAATATATATAATTTTTGCCCCACTTGCCTGGCGTTTTTCAACATTTCAGATTCAAACTCTGTTTAAACATAATTTCAGCATCCCATATGTTGTGTTCAAGGACTGTCAGAAATTTTGAAAATCCAACAATAATTTCTGTCTTTACAGTTTCATAAAAGTTTCATTCTTTTTAAGTAAATATGCCTTCCAAAAATGTAAGAAAATACAGACATTTAAAGTATGCCCCTCCCAATAAACCAAAAGTCCTTCAGAAATAATCTGACATGCCTGGGAAAACATGAAGAGAGAGACAGAATGCAGGGAGAAAATGAAGAAACTTTTGTCATGAACAAATAAACAAAAACAACCAAAATGATAAATATTAGAGCGCCTTTATGTTGTCACCTACAGATAATAAATTCACCATTTTGTTACATTTATGTCATTTAATTTATTAAACACAACAAATTTCTAGGACTTTTCTAAAAATGTTCAATGATTTTTACTAGTTCCATGATTTTTCAAGGCCTGGAAAATGTGATTGTGGAATTCCATGACTTTTCCAGGTTTTCCATGGCCATGGGAAACATGCTTCTATCTCCTAACCCTGAAGAAGTCAGATGCCCCATTTGATAAACACAAAAAAACTGATATAGCTGTTTCTTCACCTCCATGCATTAATTCTTCTTTAATACTTGAGGTTGAGGCTCCTGCTGCAGAGGTGTGAAGCTGGACGGAGCCCACTTCCCCTGTCTGTCCCTCCTGAACCATTAAGAGGTTTTACTGAGATTTTTTATCCACCAATCCTCCTACAAATCCTCACAGTTGCTCCCTTGTCACAACGCCTGTCTAGAAATCTGTGACTACAAGGTAAATTAGTCCTGTGGCTCTGGGAGTCTCTGCACCTCCACACTAACAGGTTAAAAGTGTAAAATTGCCTTTACACACAGACAGCAGCCCAAGAGGCTACTCAGCTGAAAGCCTATATTGGTTATGGCTGCCTCTAAAACCCTGGGTGATTTACTCCACCCTGTTAGGCATCATAAATCGATGTAGGGTGACATGTTCACACACACACACACACACAGACACACACACATGCAAAGGGCTGGAGGCAAGCTGAAAGATGTTCGACAAGCTTATTAAATCTTAAGCGTTACCTTAAATAAAGTGGAATAAAAGGAGAGATATTTTAGATTATCTGGGAATGTTTTCTTTCTTTAACCATTTAACCATAATACTGCATATGTGAGGAAACAATATTGTAACAAAATGGTGCCACGCACTCCCTGCATCCATTACCGTCCCCACAGAGCTGATATTCATCTGAATCACAGAGAACGTCCCTTAAAAACACAAGAGATTTGATAGAATCCGTTTAAAAAAAAAGCCTGTACAGCTTTAATTTAGTCTGCAAGGAAACCTGCACTCACACCGCAGCACACATACATCATAGTCATGCAATGCTGGTTACCATGGAAACCAGTCTCCTTGGAAAACGCAAGGGGTGAGATGGAGAGTGCATGACGGAATGCGAGCAAGAGTGATGATACAAGACAAGCAGAGTGTGTGTGTGTGTGTGTGTGTGTGTGTGTATGTAACAAATGAAGGGAGAGAGATGTCTGTCTGTATCGATGTGTCTTATAAGTCGATGTCGAGCTGATGGTGCTGCACTCATTTATTTTTAGCTCACACACACACACACACACACACACACACACACACACACACACACAGGAACACACCACCTGCTGTGATGCTGATGAAAGAGCCAGGTTGGCAAATTCAGCGCTCGTTCTACATCTTATCCAATTTCCTCCCAAACTGACAGCATATTTTAAATAACACCACGCGCTCCCTTACAGCGCTTACTGCTCTAATTTCAGCAAATCACATCTGCAGATAAAAACTACAGGAACGTATTAATAAAATTACTGTGTTGTCATTGTCTGCTCCCGCGCCCTGACAAGTTGCACTTACAGTTTACATCCACATCTGCCAAAACATGAATGCTTCACACACACAGACGGCACAGAAGATCTGTATCCAGTCAGCACGGTTTCAAGGTGGACACCCTAGATTAGTGTCACCAGTTCTGTAACTGATCAAATGTCTTGACCTTTGGCAAAAATTCCCTCCAAATGTTATTAAATTCATGAGAATGAGACAAAAGCGAGGCTTAGGCCTGGTATACACTGTGTGATTTGGGACTGTTGCATACAAAAGATTACCAACATGAAAGAAACGTGGCGATATCTTTAGTCATGGCTCTAAAACGGTAGTCCCACGTCGCACAATGAGAGGTTCAAGGATGTCACGATCATGCGATCAAAGACAGTCTGGGATAAAATCCCGACAGTACCAGAAATTTGGGATGAATTTTGTAGATGACAATAAATCGAGCTCACCAAGTTGTCTTGTTTTCCCCAACCACGACCGTGTCCAAATTTTTCTCCTCCTGCTCTTCTGCAGACTTTTTGACACACAGAAATGCCGCTGACCTTGACTTCTAATCTTTGACCACTAAATTCTGAACATTTGAACATTTGAAGTGGACGTTTGTGCCGAATTTGAAGAAATTCCCCCAAAGTGTTCATAAGATATTGTGTTCACGAGAATGGGATGAATGACAACCCAAAAACAACAAAAAAACCCAACTGTTGTTTAGCCTGCTAAAATATATATTATATACACATTGTGTTATCCAAATTATTTTCTGGAGCTGAGCAAATTATTCTCCTTCCAATAACTCACGATACAAAACACAGCAAGCAATACATCTGTAATTAGAACCTATTAAATTCAATAAGCCGTGAGAGGTCTTGCTTTAATTTGTACCTCTGCATTAACATGATAATAACACAATCTGCTCGGTGCGTCCCCCTGACACATGAACACACACATGCTAATGCGTTACCCCTGGATACACACTTATACATTAAAGTGATGCGCACACACGTGCACACTTTAATGTTTTTTTTCGCAGATAAAAAGCACACATAAATAAATGATTAGGATTAGAATATCATTGTCTGTTGACCAGGGTGATTTATATTCTTTCTGGGAGGAAAACCACTCCAGTCTTGTCCTCTAATGACATCCACATTGTCCTCATGGGAGTTGGACAGCCCTCATATTAAATCTCCTCCCTCCACATGCTCAGACCCCCACTGACTGCATCACCGCTTTTGGACATGGCAAGTGTCCAAATTATAACAAAGAGATTGACAGAGGCTGCTGTACTGTTCCAGCTTTTTAGCTGGTTAGTTAAAAATGTATCAGATTCAAGCTTCTTCTTTGACAGAGCTGTGTGTCTGAACCCTGCAGCAATGTTCCCGTATGCTTCAGTGACTGTATATTTATCAGTCAAAATCACAAAGATGGGCTGCAACAGCAATGACGATGTGCCATCATCATTTGACTGCAAAGGCATGTGGATTCACCCTGTTTACCCTCATTAAATCCTGGTATTTGGACAGTGGACCTACAGTAAGATTGTCAATGATTAAATAGAAATCTGTGTGAAAGTATCCAGAAAGGATACAGAAACTCACTGTAATAAAATTGGACCAATACTCACTAATGGACCTATATGATTTATGCGGTCCAAAGCCATTTATTGAGGCTGATAATGGTTATAAAATATGAGAATGTCCCTTAACAGTAACTCAATTGTAGTGCGCAAATAAGTGGGTAAACGTTGTAAACAAATGATCCAAGGGGCTTAAAGAGGCACTTCAATATTTTCAACATAGACCTTATTTTTCATGTTTTTGTGTGCAAGTGACTCATGGAAACAACAATTTTTAATTGGTCTGGTATTGAATTAAAGAGGCGAGGTCAGCTGCAATTAAATCCCTGTAGGCAACTGAGCACCATCAACGTCCGTCCACTAAAGGTGCTTATTTTTGTCACTGACAGGCTACAGTTGTTATTCTAAGGGTCTAATAAAATTATAGAAATGATCACTACAGAGATAGAACTTTTTGTTTAAGAGTAAGATCCTTTTTGTTTAACCGGAAACAGCGTGAAAATTGCCATCGCCAAGCCTACCAGACTCCATTTAAATACACAGTCACTTCAGCGTGTATAGAGCCAGCATATTTTCACATTTTATTAGGCGAGTTGGTGATTGCTGGAACAGTCAACAGACAGACTAAGACAGTTTTGTGAGTTTTATTTTGCTTCTGTGGACTTTAAATGTAGTATGTTTTACAATGATAAAATCACGGTTTATAACCCTTTTCCTGGATTGACATCAGTTTTCTTGTGATGCGTTAAGACACTTTTCACAAGCATTTAAATCTCTAACACCTAAGAAAAAATAAGCTTGATCTCTTCCAACAACATGAGGAAAAAAACATAACAAGCAACTTGACCAGAAATATCCTGCAAATTACAATTTGTTTTGGCAAAAGGTGACAAAGAAATAACTTGAAAATTGGTTGGGGGTATTCTTTTAGATATTATCATAAAACTAGGGGAAAATGTCAAGAAATGTATATTTATATAATTTCTTAAGTAAATTTCTTTTTTGTTTTATACCCCCTCGCCCCTTTTTGGTTATTTGTAGGTATTTTTTTTATATAACATTTTACTAATTTCTTGCTTAACTTTGGGCCATTTCTTTCTTTGCTCAGGTTTCAAAGAGTTAAATGGAGTTCGGCTGATTTAACCACCATGAATTTGAGTCTGTTTCAGGTTTAACGAAAACAACAGCAACAAAAGGTCTCTCTCTGTAGGGATCCTTTCCATAATGTCTGTCAGACAATTATTATAATAATAATCTGAGCCTGTCAGTGATGAAAACAGCCACTTTAGTGGACTCACACTGAGGGTGCACAGTTACTCATTAATGTTATAATGCAGCCTGTTTGAGCTTACTCAACACTGGAACAATTTCAATTATTGTTTTTCTATTTGTCACTGGACATAATAACATGGTAAAAAAAGGGTCCAGAATAGAAAAATACAGAAATAACCCTTTAATATAATTCATTTTAGCAGTGCAGGAAGAATTCATTATTTTAGGCTCGACTTGTAACTTTGTGAGCAGCAGTTGTTGCTCATTTCATGGTGATTATCAACTAAAGGTCAAAGCTCATCATCCATCACTGTACATGAGACTAAAATCTACTGGAGAGCAAGCCAGCGCAGCCGTCTGTGAGCATCTGGTCACATACACTAATCTCTGGCTTTACATGACAATACTGCCCGCTCATATTTTTTTTTCTATCCAGCAGGAGAACCAGCAAATGGCAGCAGGCGACCTTGAACGGCATTGATGAACAGAGCGCCTCATGGGAAGATGGACGACCTTCATTCTCCAGTAAGAATGTGTGTCATTGGCTGGTTGACAAAGCAGGCGTTGCCCAAGACGGACATCTACCGCAGGGGACTGAGGAGGAGACACTGTTCTCACCACCTGCTCTCCGTGCCTGCAGGTTAAGTTTTAATGCTGCTTGTTTCAAACATGGACTTCTTCTTCATACACAACTCTGCTTCCTCAACATGAAAACTGCAAAGGATTTAAAACGAAAACAACTGGTGAATCTTTTTGAAAGGGACTTATATTCAAGGATCTTTTGAGACTTCTTAGAGCCTGATGAAAGTCTAAATTTAAGAGGCTTCTGTCATCAGAATCTGCTGTTTAACACAGTGGGATAGGGTTTTTGGATCTCAGATTCACAAATATTACTCTAGCTGTTTCACATTTTTTGAAAATATATTATTCTGCTTATGTCAACTTTGTGCCACATATTTTATGAAGCATCTTGGCATTAAACCTCTGAAAGCCGAGCAAACTGATGAGGTGGCATAGAGCAAGAAAAGAAAAGAAGAAATGACTCAAAAATTTAATTAAAAGTACAAGAAAATTACCTGAAAAAATAAAATCAAGGAAAAAACAAGTTTAAAAAAAATAATCAAAGGAAATTACTTTGGAAAAGTAGTTAAAAATTAAAATAATTCTGTGATATAATTCAATATACAGTATTTCATTATGATTATTAGAAGTGTAATTTTTCCCCAGCTCTTTTCTTTTTCCCCCCGACACATTTTCCCTAGCCTTTTTAAAAACAATTTTCTCAATCTACTAATTTTTGCAAGTTGTGGACCATTTCTTACACAGTAGCTCATTGCCTTTTTTTCAGTGTTTTTGGAAGAAATAATACAGCAAAACATTGCTTAGGGTCCAAGGGGTTATCTGAAAGCAGCACAAGAAAAGTGATGTCGCTCTTGGATTCAAAGGGTTAATACTGCAATAACTTTAAGATACTAGTACTGTCAACAAAAGGAATCATCAACAACATTTTCAGCCTTGAACCAGCTTGATCCGTTGAATTACTTTACAGTGTGAGATTCCTTCCAACCTGATATCCCAAAATGGAAAAGACAAACTGTAGTCTCAACGATTTTCTTTGTTTACTTCTGTCAGACTACGATAGCAGTTTTTTTCACAATAGCCTGATATCAAAGAATAAACATTTCGACGAACATAGCTGACAGTAAAAACACTGTGTTCCCAGTTGTTTTAAATGTTACTGTATAAAGTGCTGTGTGGGAGGGATGTGGAAGACGATTCCAAGGAGCAAAGAGACGGCAGAAACACAAAAGCAGACAAAAGAAGTGAAGTAATGGATGACAAAGAGAAGAGAGAGAGAGAGATAGAGCGGCGATCAGCAGGAGAAGAGGAAGTCCTGCAGAGAAGCTTGTGCTACCATGCTGATAAACGCCCACCTTCCTCTCGACATCACAGGGTTAAAGACTGAGTATGATATGGTCCAGGACTCATTATATCTTAGCTTTATTATTGATTCTTTCCCCTAGTTTTAGTTCTATCAATGAGAGAAAAATTACAATAATAAAACAAACAACATTTAATATGTTTTTGCTTTTTTTGTTTTGTACCAGGACCATTTATCCCTATTTTTTGTCTAACCGATGAATGAGAACAGTATTTTTTTTAAATTGGTCGCAAGATGTTCTGGTTTGTTTCGTGTCCAAGTCCTACTAACAAGATGTCTTGTTCTGATATCATGTGAGAGGTGACATGACAATTACATTTCTTTTAGATGAGAGTAAGATATGCTTCCTGGTTCTGGTTCTGTTAGTGGTACAAAAAAACAAAAAAAACAAGCACTTTTGGTGCACACACACTGACAGGACCTGTTTAGCAATTATCATCTGCAGCACCCTCTCTCAATACTGGACCAATTTAGAAAGAAATTTTCTCATTAAACACAAAACATGGAAAAACAGGGTCCTGGTTTAAGAAAACAACAAAGTCTGGCTAAGATATGTAGTTTGTTAAGTCAACAGTAACTGATAAAAAACATAAAATAAAATTCAATAAAAGGACTTTGGTTTAGTGTTTGGTGAAGTTTTCTGAATTAATATTAATTTATTCTCAACATTTATACTTTGCCCGAAAAACTGTTTCCATGTGTCTTAGTTTGTTTTTCATCCACATGAATATACAGCAACACCGATAAATACAGAAAAAATGATTGGTTCCCTGCTATCAGCACAACCCACAGTCCGCCAATGTCCCCTTCAAGGACACAGACTGGGCCAATGGACTGGAATAAGATAACAAACCTGGAATGGTCCATTATGACTGAGGGGGGTGGGGGGTGTCTGAGTGTGCAGATGTTATTGTGTACAGGTTAAAGTGACTTCCTGGAGTCATTATGAAGCAATGAGCTTCATTATGACTTATTCTCACAGTGGGGATGGTTTCTTAGAAATATCATGGAAAGACCATTGGGTTTGATTATAATCATTGTCCAATTAGCATACATTAACATACATCTGCATATATTGGACACGCTAAACGGTGTAATACAGGATGAGCATCTAACAACAGATGTGTTGGGTGTGGTGGCAGAGCAGGTTAATCAGGATTCAGAGGTGAAGCTGCCAAAGTGAACACCTTAAAAACACCTGGAAATAAGGCAACAAGCTCCCTCACAAGAAATGACAGAAAAATAAGCAAAAAAGTTAGGACTTTAAGAAACACAATTTGCAACAAAAAAGTTAGTAAAAATTAGTAATTTATAGGAAATGGCCTAAAAAATGTTAAGATGAAATAATAATAAGTAGAGCTAATAATAAAAACAGTGTATGTATTAAAATTTAAATATATAGTTCTAATAATTGTAAATATATTTTTTTGATAATTTTCTATTAATTATCTCTCCCTCACTTTTTTAGCTAATTTTCAGCTTATATTCCTGTCATCTTTTATTAATTTCTTGCTATTTGCAGAACATTTCATGCACAATCTCTGATTGCCTTTTTCCCCATGTTTTCCAGAGAAGTCAAACCAATACGCTCACAATTGAAAGGTTTAAATGCTCGTGAAAGGCATGTGAATGCAGCAAAAGAAAAGTGCTGTTGATCCATGTTTCAAAGGGTTAAAGTAAAATAGATCACAAAGGAAGCTGTCAAGGCAGCGTTAGTGTCTGGAAACATCGTCCTAACCACATATTTCTTTCAGATAGAGCAGTTTCCTTCTCTACTTTTTTCATTTTTCATAACAAAGGGCCTCAGAGAGCAGCGATCAGTAACTTTGATTCTCAAGTCTGTCTGATGTAAATCCTCTGCTTCTCTGCTGTTCACGGTTCTCTTTCCTCTCATCTCATCATTCCCAACTTTCCCTTTTTAAGCATTTCCCGGTATCCCTTCTCTTTCACTCTTGTACTGCCTCTTCACTTCATCATCTCAGAGAGGAGTGAAAGTTTTACACCATGCAAGAAGTAGGCTAGTGGGCCAATGGCACAATTACAAAACCAGACTAATGGCTCACACAGTTTGGATTTTCTTTCAGGACAATATCTCATCGAACACACACACACACACACACACACACACATACACACACACACACACACACACACACACACACACACACACACAATGTTCATCCACCACCCACTCCAGCATAACACACTATTTTTTAACTCCCCTCCTGCTTCGTTTTATCTAGGAAGAAAAAAAAACTGTCCTCAACAGGCCTAATTGCAGGTACATGTCTTTCCCATACACAGCTAATATACATTTCTACACATTTTTACCAAAAGATTTCCATGATTTTTCCATGACTTTGAGGCAAATGTTTAATATCATACATTTTCTGAAATGACCATAGATACTCCTTAATGGTTTTTCTTCATTACGATATATGCTTTTCCTAAATATTTATTATTCAAAAAGAGCAGGATTAAAACTGAATATTTAAGCATAACTTGGGGGCTGTACGATATTTATGAGAAGGGAGTGGGTGGTGCAAAAAGGGGGAGGCATGTCAAATAATTTTTTAAGCACAGTTTTGTACATGTATACATGTTTTGTATTTTGGCTTAGGAAAGGGCAAAGACCTTTAAATGGCTGTATATTGTACTTATTTTGCTGCCTGGTCATTTGTGGCGATTTTTAAAGACAAAAAAGGCACATTTATTTTCTTTAAAAAATGTTGGTGATTTTTCTTAAAGAAAAAAAAGTCAGTGTTTTTTCCCTTTTGAAAATTTTGGGAGGTTTTTTTCCTTGCATATTTTTGGTGATTTTTAAATGAAAAAGAATTTAATGAAAAAGTCTTTGTTATTTTTTTTGTCTTCAAAACTCACAAACAAAAACAGAAACTGCAAAAACAGTTTCTTTCTAATTATCACTGAATTTTCAAATTCCCCATGGTTCTTGAACATATCATGTGTTATTATACTGATTTTTTAAACACGATTCCATGACTTTTCAGGGTATAGCCTGGAAATTGCTATATACAAATTCAATGACTTTTCCTGGTTTTTTTTTCATGACTGTATGAGCCCTGGCTAATGACTGAAAACTTAAACTAAAAACTAAAACAAACTTAAACTAAAACACACTTAATGCATAGTTTTTACAGGTTAGAAAACACATACCAAAAACCAAAACGACCATTGCTCTAAGTGGTGACAAACCAAATTATACACAAACACAGCTGACATCAGCAACTGCACCCACAGACCTGTGTTCAAACAACCATTACCACGAGGAGAGTAATGCACGCAGTCCAAAACAGCCATTTGTAGTCGTCAGAGGTACATCATCAGCACATGATGCACACAAACAAACTGATCCACAATCTCACAAACACATAGACACACAAGCACTCAGGGTCTTACTGCGATGCGGAGCAGGGTAGCCCTGACGGCGGCCCATCGGTCCAGTCGTCTGTCGATGACCAGGATGAAACCCACTCCTGATGCTGCAACGCTGCAGGAAAGAAGCACATGCTGTTAGTGAAGGAAAACGCCTTTTTATATGAGAATGTGTTGTAAAGGTCTAGAGCAGGGGTCTCAACCTTTTTCAGGCCCAGGATCCCCTTCTATATAGATTGTATAAATGTGATTTGAACTTGAGATAATTCTACGAGTATTTTTGGGTCTTCTCTTCTTTGCTTGTAGCTGCTAAGTCAGCAGTGTTTGTAGTGTAGCTATGTAAATGAGGCTCCAGCCCCTTTTATTCTGTATGATGCCATAAAATCATACAGCAGTCTACTGTTTATGTTAACTCTTTTGGCTCCAAAAAGTATCAATATTTACGGTATTTTACTGTATTTTGGAACAACTGTGCAATGCTGTTAGTATAGGGCCACATTTCTGCCAGCTATTTTGTGTATTATCATACAGATGGGTATTACTGTTAAATTTACTGCAGTATTCTACAGCAGTGTAAGTTTACAGTGTAATACTGCAGCTAACCTGGAAGTGGTTTCTGTCCCTCTGTCAGACATACTTTTTGGCAGTGCTAAAAGGTTAAAGACAACATGCTGTCTTTTGAAATAGAAATGATAAAAATGAACTTCTCAAGAAAGTCTTTGGCAATAAAAGGATTCCCAAAAATCTTGATTTGACACATATGTGCAAATAGGCACTTTTTATGCACACATATGATGGTATGTTCTGTAACATAAACTGTTGTTGAAAAATAAATAATAATAATAAGAAAAGACAGGCAGAACCTCAGTGACCTTTGTTGGTCTTCACAAATATTTTTCGGGGATAAAAAAGCAATGCGAGGAAAGGTTAAACCTTTGCAACAACCGTCTGTAGTAATCATCTGTCATCAGTGATGATAATGAGGGACCCTTGTGATTACCATGGCAACCTTGGCTCTGCATTAATGTGTGTGTGTACGTGAAGATCCTGCCATTCATTCCACAGGCAGTGCCATATGTAGCAACCTCATTAAGCTAATGTGTGTGTGAATGCAGTATTTCCTGCAAAGATTTCTGCTGGACACACGCTTACTAACACCTTAACACAAAACGGATTAAGACACAACACACATACACACACTGTGGGGCCAACAACTGCTGAGCTGGTCCATCTGGGCATAATGATTAGCCAATTTTTATCATCACACACAGACATATTGAGAAAATGTACACACTACCCGGTGAACGCTGCGACATCAAATCCTCAATCCATTTCTACCGGAAAAAAATATTCCAACCCCATGAATGAAGCCGACTGAAAATCTGGGGAGACTATTTGCAATTCCACACCAAAAAAAAACAAACCACAAATTCTTAAAATCCCATTGTTATCATCCAGCAATAATCCAGTCCTCCTTAATGTTTTCGTAGTCTGTTGTTGTCAGTGTCTAATTCTTGCATCAACAATCATCTGTTTGCAGCCCGCGGATGGAAAGAGGTGACCGATCACATCCTTAAAGAGCATCTCCCTCCTCCTCTCCCTTCTCTCTCTGCTCCTCCACCACCTGCCTCTCGCCCTCGGCCAATCAAAACCAAGCCCCGCGTCTTGCTGTTCCCCCACAGCCAATCAGAGCGCAGAAAGCAGCCGATTGGCAGCTGGATGCACATAGCTAGTGGGGAGAAAGGGAGGGGGCTCAGAGGGGGATATGAAAGGTGATGAGCCACAAAAAAAGGCCGCCATGACACACACACACACACATATGTGTACATATACATGCATACATCTCCATTCTTCTACTCTCCTTAATTATAAGTGTGTACGCTTGAGTGTGTGTGTGATGGGAGTGCAGCGCTCAGCAGTAAAGCAAAGGTGAAAGAAAGGGAGGGGAGGTGAGAGGGAGGAGGAGCAGAGAGAGGGAGGAGGGAGTAAAGGAGGAGAAAGGACAGAGAGGAGAAAAGAGGTGTATGGAATGATTTAATTTGAATTCAATTAGCAAAACTAATGCTGTTTCATTTAACCTTGAAGTCACACCAGAAATCTTTCTTAAAGCATCAGGTTTATTGTGGCTGTTTTATTATGAATATTCTATAAATTCTGAAGATTAAAATCAGTACATTTTAAATGGGAAGTCTTGTCTTTCTGCAGTTCATACATTTTATAATTTATTTTATATCCCAAAATATATATTTCCTGCTATTTCAAATCTATGTCTTTATGTCTTCTTTTATGGCTCTGTCCCTGTGGCAGGCCTTTGGTGTTGTGCTGCTATCTGTTGGTTACAGACGGTATTACACATCCACAAATTGGCTAGATTCCCTTTACAGTTGTCAGACCAAATGAAGCTGCCGACTGTGTCTGTGTGTGTGTGTGTCTGTGTGTGTGTGTGTGTGTGTGTGTGTGTGCACTGCTAACCTGGGGATGCTGCTGAGGTAACTGAGGACATTTTGGACCTCCTCTTCCTCCAGCTCGCTGAATTCTGGGAACTCTGGGAAGACGATGATGGGGCTGCCGTTCATCCCGCGGCCCCCTTGAGATGCACAGGTCCAGGAGACAAAAACAGAACAGCTTAGAGTGACAACCAGACAATGTCAACCTGACGCTTGGCATGTTATTGACATGGGAAAATACATGCATTTGAGCAGAGGGACATTACTTTTATTATCTTTATTGTTTTGGTCTTTTTATTTGTATTTACTCATATTGACAATTTGGGTCTTGCATTTTGCATTTTTTGTCCTCTTGTTTTAACTTTACCTTTACTTCCTGAATTCTGCCTTGCTTATCTTTTAAAGGTGAGATTAATACATTTCTTATGTGTGTGTGTCTGTGTGCACTAATTAATTGTTGTTGTTGCTGTTATTATTCTCTCTCTCTCTCTCTCTCTCTCTCTGTCACACACACACACACACACACACACACACACACACACACACAAACACTAGACCTTCTCTTTCGTTGGTGGGTCAAGTTGCAAAGCCGTTCTTCATTATAATGAATTATTCACATGCTGACACTGGGCAGGCATTATCGTCATGGTAACCCCAAACTGGGCCCTAAGTGTGTGTGTCTGTGTGCATCAGTGTGCATATGTTTTTTTTTCTTTATGTTGCATTACATTTCTGTGTGAGATGTTTTTTGTGTTAAGTTTAATAAAATGTCAAACTTTTCATGAGATCTTTACTTTCAAGACAAGTTGACGAATGAAGAACTTTATCAAGGGCAAAATGTGTGTGCTCGTCTATCTTAAATTTACAACATTAAAATTGTTTTTATTTCTAAAGGGAAGTAAGCCTCTGAATCAGAAGTGTAATGTACATGAATGGACAACGCAATGCTGTCTACACAGCAACAGGTTAATTAAGTTGATGCTTCTAAAGCATTCCCTGTAAAATAATGGACGTAGCCATGGTGACGTCACATGGTGAAGCCTTTGAAATTTTGGCTATTGCCATCTTGGATTTTTGGAGCCAAGGGCGACCATATTCGGACAAGAGGGTGGAACTAACCCTAAAGCTAGCTGCTAGCTTGGTTAGCACGGTGCATTTGCGTGATAATATTAGTTTTAGCAAGCAAACAACTTAAATTCTTAAAAACATTTTTAAAAAACTACCATAGTTCCTGATTTAAAAAAAAGACTATTTGGCTCCCTAGAGGGTCTTTTAGCACAACCAAACACATTTTGTAATTTAATTTATAACAAAACATCATATTTCATAAACTCATATGTTTTTTTATGCAAAAAAACTTGCAAACTTGTAAAATAATTAAAGCTGTCGGGTAAATGCAAGAAAGTAAAAAGTATAATATTTCCATTTGAAATGTTTTGGAGTAAAAGTATAAAGTGACATGAAGAGAAAATGCTAAGGTATAGTACAAGTACTATATATTCATACGTAAGTACAGTACTTGAGTTAATGTGCTTAGGATGTAAACACGTTTATTTCTGCTGTTAATTTGGGTATTTTTATATGGGGGTCTATAGGGCCCCACAGATTGCTGCTTATTTTAAAGCTATCGCACAGAAGGCAGGACCTCTAATACACCTCACTAAAATATATAGAAAGTTTAAACTAACACACATATAAATGGAGATAATTGTCTCATTTCCAGAATAATTTTTCAAGTGATACTTTAAAGTCTGCAGAGTAGAAATTAAACTGTTTCTCACATCTGTATGAGCAATCTACTGCTCTCAGAGGCACACGCTTCCTCTGATTTCAGCTACAATGTTGTTGCTGTTTGACAAAAATAAAGCAACCAAAGTGTGGACTGTAAGCTTTTGACAAATCTACAAAAATAGTCAAACGAAGCTGTGTAGAAACAAAAAATGATAAACTGAGGTCACACCTGAGACTATGCTACAAATATCTATAATGCAACACACATAAATTAACATATTTAAATATAGGTAAGCACAATTTGTCCTATTCTTACATGAAATACTTCTTTGGCTTACATGAATGTGATTTCACACCAATAAACAAATCCTCCAATCTAATTTAATCCATGGTGCTCATTTAAAATCAAGATCCATCTGGGGTTACAAGTTCATTCTGAACTTGACCACTTCACTGCAGGTCTAATAGTGTAACAGTATTACAATGTTTCATGTAATTGGATTTGTTAAGCTTGTTTGAAATGTTGGGTTTTTCTTTCTTAGGAGTTGCAGTTTATTTGCTTAACTTGCTTAAATTGAGCATCTCTTGTAAACTAAACATTCCTACTGTACATTTTAACAAGAAAACAGAGTTATATTTGAACTGGCTGACTGTAAAAATGGTTCATGGAGTGCAGCATGTCCTCGGTGTGTGTGATGGTCAGAAATAACAGAAGTCAAACCAACCTGGCAGGATGGCAAACTGCTTCTGGAGTTCAGAGCCAATTTCTGCTGCACAAAGAGGACCATCCCTTTGCAGGATGTCATCTGAGGAGAACACAGATATATTTATTAGATGCTAATGTCTCCACATACAAAACACATCCTTATTATCACACTGTAGAGCAGGCAAACGTGTTGGAAGTTAGTCAATCTTTGCAATTAAGGCTGACAAGGTCAGACGACCGCTGCAAACGCAGGAGGAGGCCCGGAAAGGGGAAGAAAGGAGAAAAGATGAGAATAAAAAATAAAATAAAAGAGAAACTTCCAAAGAGGAGAAAGGGAGGAGAGCGGAGAACATGAGGTTTACAGCATTTGGATTTCCTCCTCTCTTCAGTTATCTCATCAAACCCTCAGAGACATGAAGAGACAGAGAAATATAGAGACATAAAAAAAAAAAAAAAATCCCCTCTATCCCCTGTTTGCCATGTGTGACCCATGTATGCCAAACACAAGAGGGAGAACTGTTAATTGTGTACAAGCATGTGTGCATGTGTGAATGAAAACTGTCATGCTTCTGTCATGTTAGTGTGTGGAAAGGAGCATCACTGTGAAGTACATGTGTGTGTTTGGGAGTACAGACAAAGGCTGGCACTGAGAGCGGTGTGAGGGGAGTGTGGAAAGGTTTCCAAGGCAGTATGGTCGGACTGGCAAGGACAGGCAATCATTACCATCTAAGTGCAAACTGAGCAAACTGTTCATATTTTAGAAATCCCCCCACAGGGGCAGCTTTACGGACTGATTCTAGCTTCCAATTTTAAGGGCAGATTTCTCTGAAACCTGGAGCGACATTACTTTTCTTGAACTGCTTCAGACGGTGTAAAAAAAAGCTAGGGAAAAAAATTATATTCATAATTATTATGACACATGTTAAATTATGTTGCACAATTATTATCATTTTTAAGCACTTTTTCCAGGCAATTTCTTTGTTTTTGTTTTTTTAAACTTTGTTTTTATTTTTACACTAATTTTAGGTAATTTTCTTGCACTTTTTTACAAATGTCTTGCTAATCTTTGGGTCATCTTTTACTCATTGCCTTCTTGCCATGTTTTTTTAGAGAGAGTGAGCAAATTTGCTCAGGTTTAAAGGCCTTCCGACAGCATGCTTGCTTTAAATGCATCTCAAAAATACGTTTTCTTATTGTGACTTCACTTGGATGTTTGGGCTTCAATGTGCAGATGCAGAGTTTGCTGCAGAGTCTAACTGCCCATTCTGATGTTTGTTCGTCAGTTATTTCATTGATCTTTAAAAGCTGTGATCTGAGGACACTATTGTTTTCTGCAGCAGTCAGATTAAGAGCTTAGATCCTCGGTAATGCTGTGGAGAGTGTGTCAGCGCACCGTTGGCTAGACAGTGACTCACAGCACAAAGTGTAGCTCTCATGTCTCCTGTGTAGTCCACAGCATGTGTGAGGCAGCTGTTTACAAAAATAAAACATGCAACACATGTAGCTGTGGTCAGGAAGGAATCTGTTATACTAGATGTGTACAGCACTGACTGGCACACACGCACACACACGCACGCACGCACACACACACACACACACACACACACACACACAGTAATAATGATGCCAGTAAGGCACTGGGTATGGCTCCTGATTTCTGGGGATTACATTAAGATGACAGAGCAGTGACTCAGGAACAGTGGTGGAATGTAACTAAGTACATTTACTCTTGTTCTGTACTCAAGTATAAATTTAAAAGGTACTTTACTTGACATTACTTTTTATTTCATTTATTTAAACGCTTCAGTTACTAGACAAATTGAGATTTTAAAAGATGATGTTTCATAATAAATTAAATTACAAAACAGTTTATCTAAGTACAGCTGCAACAATTTGCTAAATAATCAGTAAGTTGTCTGGCAGAAAATTAATTGCCAACTGTTGTGATGAACATTTGTTTTTCTTTTTAGATAATTTAAAGTTTTTAAGATGCCTTTTTTTTCAAGTAATTTTGAGCTTTTGGGGTGTTTTTTTTAAAAAATACTTTTTAGTTTTGAGGTGTTCTTTATATTTTTATTTTTTTAAAAATTTTTGCTTTCATTTCTTTTCTAATAATCTTAAAGTTTAGAGTGTTTTGTTTGTTTTTTAAGATTTCTTTGCATTGGGTACTTTTTCTTTTAATACTTTTAGTATATTTTCCTGATTATACTTACTTTTACTTTAACATTTTCAATGCAGGACTTTTACTTGCAACGGAGTGAAGGATCTGGATGAGAGCTTAGTTTGAGACAAGGATCAACGTGAATTCAGAGAACACTGAGAATTGTTATAATGAGAACAAGAAGGCTTGATTGAAGCTCACAGACAACAATCAAACAGCCTTATCACTAACTTCAAATACAAAATATCAAAAGACCTTCAATTTTTATTCTTGCACAAAGTACAGAAATAAAGCACTTTCAATCACCCTTGTTCGTCTATTTTCAAAAGCTTTCAGGGTGTTTGTTACTTTCTCAAATTCAAAAAATTTTCAAGGATTTCAAGGATCCTTGTGGGTTACAAGAAGCTGAGCAGGACACAGTTTAGAGAGATGGTTGACGTGTCATTAACGCAGGTCCACTTTAATAGATTTTAACTGACCACAGAGCTTCCAGCAAAGTTCACCAGCCTGTAATTTACCCAAAACAACAACTCTGCCATAATGACAGTGGCTCTACAAGAAGGGAAGGGAGGACGTACTTATGTTATGTTAATAACTCTTTAAAAATACAATGTATAAGCCCAAAAGAGTCAAGATTCTGTGTTAGAAATGCTCAGATGTTCAGACTGTGTGTGAGCAAATGCGCTGTCATCTGTCAGGGTGTGTGTTTCGGTGTGTGTTTCAGTGTGTTGCCAGGCCAGCTGTCAGTTCAGTGTGTCTGGCAGTAAGCTCGGGTTAAGACCCAAAGTCTGGAGGGGAGCCAGACATGTGCACTGACTCTACTGTATCTGCGTGTGTGTGTGTGTGTGTGTGTGTGTGTGTGTGTGTGTGTGTGTGTGTGTCTTTGACCTCAAAGACTTTGACCCAGTAGTCATGCCTGGTGGCAGGCCTCTGTATCTGTAACTATCACAACACTCTCCCATGATGTCCAGCCTTTGAGTCTTCATTCACCCTTTAAAAACGGACCTCGTTGTTTGCATAATCCTGTTTAAATATATTTAAAATAAAAACCATAACAGCTCAAGCATTCATTCTTTTCTCAGCAGAAAGGTAAGAACTCTGTCAATCCAAACATCATGCCATGACCTCATGTCAACTTATCTTACATGCAATGCAAAAGTAGTTTTTCGCTGTAATTACCGCTGAATTTCCCCAGAATTTCCCATGGACAGCCACAGGAGATTGTTTTTTCCATAATCCTGTATATATCGATCTAAAAAAAACAATAGTAGCTAGAACATTCATACTTTTTGCAGTAGAAAGCAGAGGTTTAAGTCTTCCGTTTCATCATGTTGTACGCAGATGATGACGTCATTATGTATCTGTACCTGTGGCGCAAGAGGAATGACTGATGACTGATGCAATTTTCTCACTTATATTTATGTATCGATTTAGTGCATATAGTCTTTCATGTCTTAGCATATGTAGGTACTGAGCATGCATGTTTAAAATGCTGTGAGTGTTTTTAAAACTACATGGCTTTTAACCTTTCACTATTTATTTTAGTCTTTAATTCTTCCTTTCTTTTTTTTTAGCTCTGCTCAGGTAGTGCAACCTTATTTCGTTATATATACCTGTACAATGACATTAAAGGTATTCTGACTCTGACATTTACATGTATTGTCTTGAAGGCACTGATCCTGTGAAAAGAATCAATCTGCCTATCACTGCTAGCAGTTTAGTGTCAGCTTTTCAACATGTTATTATTTGTTCCTCTATCCAGTTTCTTAAATCATGTGGTTATTTCTAAATAATGCCTTTTATTGTAAAAATCCAATAAGTCATTCAAAGAGATTTTATAGAAAATTAACACGCTTTCTTCAAGTTGAAACGAACCATACATGCCTACAGGGGTAAATAGTGCACACAGATCAGACATTCAGGCGTCAGGCTGCTTTTCGCTGCTGCTCAAACTCGAAAGCTCCCAGCTTTGTCTTCAGCCGAATGAATGAAATTAAACTATAGCGGCAAGGCTGCAAGTGAACCCCTTTACCCACCAAACAGCACACACACACACACATACACACACACACACACACACACACACACACACACACACACACACACACACTCTCTCTCACTGGAAGTGGGGCAATGCAGCTAAACACAAATAGTGATTATGGGGGGCCTAGAAAGAATGTCCCTCCGCCTCCTTGTACCCTTCCCCCAAGCCCTGACACCCCTTCACTATTTCATTCATCCTTTTTTTCGGGGGCTTAGCTGAGGGGCAAACTGATACATAACTCAATGCTCTGCCCATTAAAACTAAATATAACACCATTCAGCTCCGTTTAATCTGGGTCACTCCATCTTTAGCAGTCACATTTACTTCAAAGTCAAAGTTGTTACTGACGATACAACAAATGTTTCATTACATAAATTTGAGAAAAACTCCATAACAAGTTAAAGCCGACTAAATTACACTGATTCTCGAGTGTCTCCCACTGAATGCCTGTTTGTGTGATTCTGTGAGAGAGGACTTAGAGAGGTGAAAAGATAGTGAAGAGGAGGAGGGGAAGGAGGAGAATGAAGCAGTCGGAAAAAAAAAGAGCCCAGAGGTGCTCTCGTCTCGAAAGGATGAAATGGAGGACAGGGTTTCTTTACACATGCCTACATATTTAATGTGTTGGCCTGGTGCTAGTTGATACTGTGGATGTGTTTTCTCTGTGGTAGGGGGTCAACAGCCGTCTAACACTGTACTATAAAACACACGCCACCAAACCTACATCATATAAAAGTGGCCTGCTTCTTTTTTTATCTCTTTTCTTTCAATTTTGATTGACTGTTTTAAGAAAAGCTGACATCTCTGCTGTTTTAGAGCTACAACAATGAGTCGTTTTATCTATTTGTCAATATTCACATTGTCAAATGTGAACATTCAATGCTTTTATTTGTGAGATATGAGAGTAACCGAAGATCCTTGGACTGCTGGTTGAAAAGAAAACAAGTGATCTAAGGACATCACCTTGGGCTGATGGAAATTAAAACAGGCATGTCAACTTCACTTTCTTGTTCTGTTCATAGGTATGAATGCAACCACCATCTTTGTGAGGGTATTTCTGAGCTTTTTTTTAAATTTTATTTTGTGCATGTCGAATTTAATGCAACATACTTGCATAAAAAAGGAGCATGCAATTTTTTTGGACAAGTTTTCTTTGGTGCCTGATGCCTTTCACAAGTATTTATACCTATTAACCTTGCTATTTCTTTCAAATACATGGGAAAAAGGCAACTTGGTAAGAAATGTCCAACAAATTGCAAGAAATCAGTAGTTTCAAAAGAAAGTCTTTTTAAAAGCTAGAGAAAATGTCTAGGGAATGTCAAATTAACATATTTAAAATTATGTCACAAAATTATTGTAATTCTTAAGCCCCTTTTCCAGGTCATTTACTTTTGTTCTTACTTTTTTAAAACAAAATGTCAGTTTATTTTCTGGTAATTTTTTCAAATTTCCTGCTAATTTTTGGGTCATTACTTCTTTTGTTGCACATTGCCATCTTGTTATGTTTTTGAGCGAAATCAAGCCAATGCACTCATGTTGCCAAGAGTTAGGGTTGTTTGAATATCAGGATTTGATCCACTCAGCCCAATAACATATAGCCTAAATATATAAGTAATATATAGTCTAAAAGTGCTGCATGATTAATTAATTTTATCTTAAACTCAAGTGAGCGGAGCACTATTTCGGATGTTAGCCATTCGGCCAGCGGAGGTCAGCCGCTCAGCCACCAGGAGTTTGCCCCTGACACTGCACTTACTGTACGTGTGTTTTTGGATTAGTTTACAACTATCACTCCTTTACAATAATATGTTAAAAAATTCGATTTGTGAAATACACTTTGGTTAGGCCAGTCCTCTGAGCTGAAAGATGGGCAACAGTCCTATTAAGCCCCATAAAGGTTCAGTCCATTACACCTACACAAAGCATTTTCTGTGACTGTCTCACTCACAACACCCCCTCTTCTCCCTTTGTTCTGCAGTCATGTTCCTACAGGTTCTCACTGCTAAACACACATTGTCAGTTCAAAGATGGCAGCCAGCTGTTCTCTGCTGGTTGATGGCTGCCAGCGCTGGTGCTGCTGGTCAAAGTTCAAAGCCGCAGGAAGCTGTCTAATGTTGACTCAAACACACAAGCACTCAGACGCAGGACCCTGACTGAGGACTGTGCAAACAAAAACAAGTATGACATGGTTGGGCACTGAGGTGTACAAACACATAGATACAGACATATGCACACAAAGCAGCAGCATCAGAGTCCACTGATAAATGTCTGAGGCATCAGGTCCCCTTAAGCTTTGGTGCATAAACTGAGGTTGCAGAGCCACAAATTTAATTGATGGAGAAATTACTGATGACAAGATACAGTGCTACTTCTTGGTGTATGAAATTATCTTTAGACATCATTTGTATGTACAAATACAAGCACAAGTACATGATCGATGACTAGCAAATTCTAATGAGTTCATACCAAAACCAAAGTGGACATTTGTGCCAAATTTGAAGAAATATCCACAAGGTATTCTTGAGATTTCACCCTGACAAAAATTAAAACAGGCGCAAGGTCACAGTTACCTTGACCTTTGACCACCAAAGACATTTGTGTGAAATCTAAAGTAATTCCCTCAAGGTGCTCTTTAGATATCACATTCAAGAGATAGATAGAGATAGAGATCACAGTGATTATTAGTTAAAGTAGTTATCTCACAAATTTGTAGAATTTTGAAAGATGCAGTATATTTATAAACTTCAAGGTAACATGTTGTGGATGCTGTAGCTTCAAAACTCCAACCAAATTTCAGAACCTTCTCAGCTAAAATCAAGCAGTTGTTTCAGAGACAAAATAATAAAATATTTCTATGCATGCAAAGAGAGGCATGCATCCCCATTTTTTAAGCTGTGAGGGCCATAGGAGTATATAGGTTGTCCTCTGAGCTTCAATATCGACCCTGCCTAATAACATGCCATTAAAAAAGTAGGTGATTGAGACATTCATAAGACAGACGTCCAGCACTGCGGCGTCACTGAGACCTTCAGCCCTCCATCTGCAGCTCTGGTATGCACCACATGGAAAGACTCAGAATGCAGACTGAAGGGCACTGGGTTGGAAAAATGAGGTTTGAGAGTGTGAGTGTGGTGAGGGTGTGGCAGCAGGGTTAAAAGTTGCTGGCATCAAATGTCAGCAGAGAGATGGTCAGCTGTGATGCCTGTATTTGCATGAAGCAAGGATTTGCAAGCCGCTCGGTGCAGCTGTGTATGTGTGTGTGTGTGTGTGCGCGTGCGCACGTGCACTTGTGTGGGGGAATCTGAGCTCTATTATCTGGCATTATAGTCAGGGTTTACCAAAGTCCCATCTGTCACTGCTGTGTGGGGTATCTAACACACACACACACACACACGTACATACACACACACACACACACACACACACACACACACAGGAAAGGGTAATACACATACACCATGCCGAAAAATAAACTGGGTCACAGGACCAACAGTGGAGTGTGTGTGTGTGTGTGTGTGTGTGTGTGTGTGTGTGTGTGTGTTGAATTGGTGTGGATCAGGAGAAACAGCAGTCAGACAAACATAATATTACGGATGGTCACGTGATTCAGCATGCAATCGGGGGACACCGAGAGGTCACTGAAAGATGATTTTTATTTTTTTTTATTTTAGTGAACTTTTTAGGAAATTGGGGAAATTTATTAACAGGAGAGAATAATGAGACTTGGTGAAATTAAAGCTAATTTTAATCATGGTGAATTGAGTTTTCTGCAGTATTTACAATTGAAATCTATATTGCAGAAGCTCATGTCTCCAGGTATTACACCAGGAAGCTAAAAGTGATCTTCCTCTGTCCAACAACGGTTACAAATCCAGAACAATGGCATCGGGCCTGACTCCGTCACTGGCACTGTGCCCTGATCTCCTGAATAGACAGTGGCATCATCATCTCAGCAAAACAACACACTACTGTCCCACTGTCCCACTGTCCCACTGTCTGCAGTCTGCGCTGCCGTCACAACACACACAGACATGCAAACGCTTGGAGGCTGTGATTTTGTCCCGACACATTGATGTTCTTGACCAGGGATAGTGCCATGAAGAGCTGTTGCTTTTTACCAAAGCATCGCTGTTTTTCGTGTCAGAATAGTGGCACAAAAAGCATTTTTTAACAAGACATTGCTGCATTTCCTGCTGTTGTTTTTTAACCACACAGTTGTGAGTTTTGCCAGGATAGTACTACAAAAGGCTGTCGTTTTTACTGAGTGATTGCCGTGTTTCTTGCCACAAAATGCCACAAAAAGCTGTCGTTTTTACAAAGATATCACTGTGTTTGCTGCAAGGATAGTGACATAAAAAGCAGTGTTTTTTAACTGAGACATTGCTGTGTTTCCTGCCAGGATAGCACCACAAAAAGCTGTTGTTTTTCCGAAGACATCACTGCTTTTTCTTCTGGGATAGTGCCACTAAAAGTGGTTGTTTTTCCCGATATATCACTGTGTTTCTTGCCAGGATAGTGCAACAAAAAGCATTGTTTTTTTAACTGAGATATCGCCGTGTTTCACCGTGAGATATCGCTGTGTATCGCTGTGAGATATCAGTGTTTCCAAGGTATCGCTGCATGCTTTTTCTTCCGTGATGCCACAAAAAGCTGTTGCTATTACCACGATATCACAGTGTTTCCTGCCAGGACAGCACCATGAAAAGCTGTTGTTTTTTACCAAGACAGTACTGCTTTTTCTGCTGGGACAGCACCAAGAAAAGTGGGTATTTTAAGCCAAAACATGATCATCTCCAAACTATTACAAAGTGGATTTGTGCCTAAACTTAACTACATTAACACAGAGTTGAAACGTAAAGTTTTAACATATCCATCATGTAATAACATACAAATGTAACTTATCCATGGTTTGTAGAAATATGCATTGCCAACATTTTCGTGCCCATCGTGTGCATGCATGTGGTCTCATGGAAATTCATGAATCAAGTACCTCCTAAACACTGCGAGTTGTTGAGGGATCTGTGGTGCAACTCACTCCAACTACAAAGCATGTACTTGCAATCTTGTGGGTTTAAACCCAGGTCCTCCTCCCTTCCTCTCTCCCCACCATTAGAGTAAAAAACTGTAAAAGCTCAGCTGAGAGTAAAACCAGCGGATAGGAACAGCAGCTTTTTTTAGCTGCCTCTGGCCATAGCTACCAGTCATTACGCTACACAGAACAAAGAAAAACATGAAAACTAAGGAAGACAGAGAAGGGGAAGAAAGAGGAAAATGACAAAGAGAATAAGAAGGAAGCAGCACATAAGTAAAGAATCCAGGAGGTCTGTGTTTTTACTTGCCCTGAAAGAAACTTGCAGCTGTAGGAAAAACCTGACACAACTCTTTTACACAATGACATCATGCACTGGAAGCAAGACTTATCTTCTATAATTGTCTTTTAAGGTCACTGAGGGCGTGCTGGATTCACTTTGGGATGTTTTGGGGGTAGAAGGATTTATTACATCAAGTCTGTGAGACAAAGTTTTGACAAAACCACCTCAATTCTAATATTCATGCAGAAGAGAACACTGGTCTGGTCTTATAGCACAGAAACTTGATCTTAATCCATGAAATTGTATGTGTGCTGAAGTTGAGTAGGTCATAATCAAAAGGTCAACAATCCTGAACAGAAAGTGATCCTTCTCTACAAAGCGTACATACAGGACACGATGAAAAGAAGATCTGAACTGCGCACACTGCCCCCGGGTCTGACCTACTGCTTCACATAGACCATTTTAGTTCATTTCAACTAAATAATAAAGGTTGTTTTCATCTTTTGTGACCTAGAAAAGCAGGTTTGCATGATGCACAGAATGCAGAAACCAATGTTAAAGGGGCATTTCACTAATTTTATTGTTCAAGTTAATTTTAGTGGTGGTCATCATGGACAAAAGACTTCAGGTCCTTCTCTTAATTAAAAGTACTAATACCACCCTGTAAAAGTACTCTTTTACAAGTTAAAATCCTGCATTGAAAATCTTACCTAAGTAAAACTTAGCATATTCAGGAAAAAGTACTTCAAGTATTTAAATTAGAAGTACCCAATGTATCAAAAAACTAAAAATGAATTCTAAAAAAATCATAAAACTCAAAATTATGAGAAAAGTGGGGGGAAAGACAAAAAAATTAAAAAGAAAATCTACATAAAATAAACAATTACAAAATGTTTATTAAAATATCTGGCAAATTATTATCTGTCAATTGACCAATTAATCAACTATTCATTGCAGCTGTACTTGTATAAACTCTGGTAAATTAAACAATTCATATTGTATTTTATAAACTCTTGTGTTTTTTATGCAAAAACCTTTATCTGTATCAATATTTTTCCTCTGCAATGTTATGGAGAAAAAGTATAGTATTAAGTGACATGGAAAGAAAATACTCAAGTAAAGTACAAGTACCTCAAATTTGTAGTTAGGTACAGTACTTGAGTACATGTACTGAGTTACATTCTACCACTGAAAATCAATATGTTTGATTTGTTGTGCAATCATCCTATTCCTCCTCAGATCCATCCTATGCACTTAATCTAACTATCTACTGAGTTTTATTGATTGTGTTCTCTTGTTTTTGTTCACTTGTTTTGTAACTGAAGTAGCACTGAAGTCAATTGGCTAACAGATACATAATAACATCTGCTGCTAAATCCAATGCAAACAGGTCACTTTAAAGCAACACCACAAGGATCCACATCCCAGGTTGCATTTTGGGAGCTTAGCTGAGACTTGCTAACTTCTAATCTTGATTTGGCAAAAAGCAGAGATAGGATAGGTTGATACCTTGGCAGAAAGTGTCTGTGTGTGGATGTGTGTGAGCAGGCTGCTTAGGCTCACGAGATAACGTCAGCCCATCTGTCAGTAGAGCAAACACTCTCTCTGCACAGCAACGCAAAACACACCTCACTGCACACACACCTGAACAAGCCTGCAGAGGGCCAAAAAAAGCAAAACGAGATCTGTATGGATTATTATCAACACTGTGCTTCACAGGTTTGCCATCGACACACATCAGAGCAAACAAAAACTGAATCAACAGGATGAAGTTGACCAATGAACACACGCACACAACTGAGAGTGGAAATAAGGGGGAGGAGATGTTGACATTCAAACTCTCAAAAGGGTTTTGTCCCAGCACTGCTCCAAACTGACAGGAGGAAACACACTGTGTTAATGGGACCGATGTGATTAACATGCTGTCAGTGTGCTCCGCTGTGTACTGTACTGAGGATGGACAAACCTCACGTTAGCATACAGCTCGACACACAGCCAGGGCCCGAGGAGCACTTTAGATTGGCTTATGTAACTGTGTGATGGATAGTAATGCCTTCAGCAGGAAAAGCATGTTTGGGAAATGAGACAAAATCAATGTGGATAACAAAGGCAGGTCACTTATTTAGCTCAGTCATACTTACATCCATTTATAAAATGCTTATAAGAGATTTGTTATGCAGTGGTGATGACTTTGTGTGTGTGTGTGTGTGTGTGTGTGTGTGTGTGTGTGTGTGTGTGTGTGTGTGTGTGTGTGTATGTGTGTGTTATGACACGTGTTTTTGAAGAGTTTTGTTAGTGTGTCCAACACTTAGACCTGTACACTGTCTCTTCACAGAGTTCCCACACAATATCATTGACAATGTTTCAAAACATATAAGATTCAAACATAATTTCAGCATCGCACATGATGTGTTTAAGGACTTTTGGAAATTAGAAAACCTATGATAATTTCTGTTTTTACAGTTTCTGGCTGTGATAAATGGTCCCATTTCGGCAATTTTTGAAGAGCACGTTCCTTTAGAAAAATTAAATAACAAAACAAAACAATTTGCCCTAAATTTTTGAGTTTTCTGTAAAAATCGGCAAGAAAATGAGAATGCTTTTTTTGAAAGAAAGCATAACCTCCAAACCAGTTTTCTTTGAAAAAAGAAATTTACTCTTTAATCTAGAAATGTTTCTATAAAAATCACCAAAAAGAAAATCCTCCTTTTTTTGGTTTTCTATAACAATTGCCAACATTAAAAAAAAAAAAATTAAATAGTCTTTTTTTTTTTTAAATCCTCCTCCATGTTACAATATTTTAATTTATTACAAAAAAACCCATTTACATGCTTTTTCTTTCTATGAATTTTCCAGAGCTGGAAAATTTGATAGTGAAATTCCATGACTTTTCTTGGTTGTCCATGACTATGGGAACCCTGTCTTAACAAAGAGAGGCCAGACTGCAATTTTCTTTGGATTTCATGGTCCCTAGATGATGATGAAAGAAGATGATGACGCATTGGACATTTTACAATTGAAAAAAAAGACTTCTCAGTTCTCTCTGATAGAAGGTTCCATTATACAGAGTCAAGTGCAGGATAATAAAACAATAAAGTATTCTATAAACGGTATAATACAACAATATCCAGCAAGTTGTACATTTCATGATTGTTATGGATGACGTGGTGACCGGGAACAACTCAACCATCTGCATCAGGTGAATAAACACCTTCCATTTAATCCAAATCAAGACTGTCAAGTGGCCATGACTGTGGCCATTTTACAACAACTACTTAACACCTGCTCTACCTTTGATAACAAACACTGAAATCTGCTACTATACATAATAACAGCAAAAATGCACAAAACACATGCGCACAAAACCCTATTAGAACTGCAGAGTACTATTTTTTAAGTCAGTGTGTGCACTGCATGCATGGGTGCACGCACATGCGCACGCACGCACGCACGCACGCACACACACACACACACACACACACACACACACACACACACATAAAGCACCACACTCTCAAGCACCTGCAGAATTCTTACAGTCTTCCTGTATCTATACATAAACCTCATGCAAACAGATACTCAGTCACTCAGACACTCTACCTGTCATCATCTTGAGTTGCAGCCACAGCCTGGTGATATCGTGGCAGAGTTGAGACATTCGGTTTAGAGCCATTGTTTTGCTGGTACATGTATGCCCCCTGACACACACACACACACATATATACACTGTTAAAACACATTCACACAAAGCCGTATATTCTGTCAGAGCACGTCATGGTTGAAGTTCAGGCAGTCCATTCTGCTGCAGCCGAAGACTTCAGCCGCTTACTGAGCTGTCACTGCACAGTGCAGCCCGCACACACACACACGCATACACACACACACACACACACACTCACTTCCCCCCTCCCCATCTCTACCAGCCAGTGAGGCGGAGTTTCACTTGGTCCACCCCCAGTTTCACATGTCACACTGTTTTCAGTGAGAGATAGAGGGAAACTGGATGTGACAGAATGTGGAAGTCTCTAAAAACCTGAACAATACACCAAACTAGAGGAGACATATTCTGTAGAAAGTGTGGTGTGAATTGCTTACTTAAATATGTCAGAAGAATCGAAAGTAGGAATACTTGGAAAAGTGGCAATGGGTTTAATTAGTAAGTATGTCATTAAAAAGTTGAATAATGCAATAATAACAGTGAAATATTTGAGGTTTTATTGAATAGCTGAAGCTGCACTGCGTTGCTGGCTTAAATGTGTAAGAAAAAGGTAAGTCATTAATACCCATAATGTATGGAAGATGTGAGGTATTTTTAAGTTTGAGTGGAATTTCGAATTGAAAGTATGCATGAGTAGATATGCATGGAAAAAGGTGCAAATAAAGTTCTGACTTTTTTTCATTTAATTGAACAATCTTTTCTGAGAATATGTGGAATATTTCTGAGAGCAAAAAACATATGACTGATAACAATAAAAGCCCATAACTGAGCTGAATGTTTTGATGTTTTAAGTTTCTGTGTTAAAAAAGGTGGAAGGAGTTAAACTGATGTATGGGGTACTTAACCATAAACATAATAATAAAAATAACACAAACTAACCAGCAGTAGACCAGCAGCTCCAGTGATAAGAGAGCTAAAATTACTGTTTTTCTCAATGGAGCTTATTTGGAGAACTGAAGTTGTTATCAGGAGAAACAGGAGGTCTGACGGAAAGGTTTATCTATGAAAAAACTCTCAATATGGTATACACCTAAACTGAGTTTGATTTTTATTAGGTGGGACTTCTTTTAGGTGGCTAAAATATGTTTTGTTGCTGACCTCCATCCACAGCAGGAGATTGATTGGCTTCCACGTCAGACTCCAGCCTGCTTCTCCAAACAGGGGACGAGCTGACTGACATCTACTGTTTGTGATCAACTGACTGTGAATTCAAGGATTAGATCTACCCCTTTAAGTATCAAAAATGTGGCAGCAGAAGAACAAAGGTTGTGAATACTTCCAACATTTACACCCAAAAACTAACTGAAAAAAACTTACAGACTGAGATAGTTAAAATGACAACTGCTGATACATAACAGTAACAGTAGGTAATTCATCATGTGATTAAATTTAGTTGATAAACTAGATAACTGTTATTACATTTCTTCTTTTGAATATTAAGATGTATGAAATATGGTATAAATGAGCTGAGACCAAAGGATCTTTTTGTCGATACTAATCTGTTTATGCTGTTTATATTTCTGTGGTGTATCTCTCTCTCTCTCTCTCTGTCTGTCCCCTCTCATTTAGTTCATATTTTATTGTTTTGGTACCTTTTCCCTGCGTTTAAAATGAGCCAAACAGAATGAAGTTGAAGTGACAATATATTTTTAAATATGCCCAAGTTAACAAAGTTTTATAGCAACCAACTCCTATCTGGGATACAAAATTAGTTTAGTAAAAACGTGAATGCATGACATGTTTAAGTAAAATTAAAAAATAAATTTTCAGTACTACCGTATGAAGTTTCCACCCTGATCATGGCAGAAATGGAAGAAAGACCCCTGTAGATTTAGACAAATTAAATTTTTCTCAGTAATCTACCAGCATACCTCACCATTTTGTGTGTGTCAATAGATTACCAATCTACCGAACCGTTCCTATCTCTGCTTTTTCAAATTTGAGGTACTTGTACTTTTTACTTTTTACTACTGAAGTATTAAAAATATGTTGCTTTGTAAGAAATTAAATTGCCCAACAGTTAATACAAGCACAGCTGCAACAATTACTTGATAACCGTCAATTAGCAGAAAATTAATTGCCAACTGTTTTGACAAAAACATTTTTTTTTTTAAATAATAAGATTTAGGTTTTGAGGGGTGTTTTTTTTTTACTATTTTTAATCATCTTATTTATTTTTTCTCTTTTGATAATATAAACATTTATGTTTTAAAATATTTTGAGGTGTCTCAGGGACCTTTTTTCCCTATAATTTTGATATTTGAGTGTTGAGTGTTTCTTTTTTATAATCTTGTGTTTTGTGTGTTTTGTTTTTTTTATAATTTTGACTGTTCATTTTCTTATTCTTTTCTTTTTTATTTATTAGTTTTATTATTCATTTTTTTAGGTTTTTTTTTGAAGGGGTTACGAGTGTTTTTGTCTGGGTTTTTAATAATTTTGAGCTTTTGGGTGTTTTTTTTTTAATTGTAATCATTTTAAAGTTTGATTGTGTTTTGTTGTTTTTTTTAAAAAAGATTTTTCTGCATTGGATACTTTAACTTTAATTCTTACTTTACTTATATAACATTTCAAATGCAGCACTTTTACTTGTAACAGAGTATTTTCACTGTGTGGTACCAGTACTTACAAGGATCTAAATGCTTTTTCCAACACTGTCTGATCACACATTTTAACACACCAAGCTGGCAGAGTAGTTGTATAAAAGTTCCAAATTAGGCTAATATAAAGTAAACATGATTTATGTGTGTACTGTACACGATTCAAATAGACTTGTGTTGATGCCAGAGGGAGGAGAGCCTCTTTCTCTCTGCTTTTCTCACACTCTCAAGGACACAAAACACACACAAGCACACACACACACACACACACACACACACACACACACACAACGCTAACGGAGACAGCAGGGGGACCCAGTGTGCCACACACAGACACTGTGAGAAGTCGGACTGGTGAAAATGTGAATAGACCCCTCAGGAGCTTAATTCATAAGATGCCGCCCTGCTGAGGAAAACACACATTTCTAAACTGTCACTCGCTCTCCTTCACATAAACAAGGAATACAGAATCTCCTCACATTAAATTTCCTCAAGCCATCAGTTTTCTTTATATAAGCCAATGATGACAATAAGAATTTGTATCCTTTCATCCTGCTCAAATCTTTGTCAGTTCATCTCTCATTTTACTGTTGTTGTACTGGTACATGTCACAAAAAGTGAAAACACACAATGTGTTGCCTTTTAAATATAGAAAGATGTACCAGACAGGTTCATCTCAAAGGATGGAGTCTGGAGCAAAAACACGTTGCCAGGTTGGTGTGGCAACACAGGCTAATAAATTGCATTATGGGAAGTGTAGGGTCCATGCAGCAACTTCCAGTGCTCAAAAATGAAGTCAACAAGGGAGTGCCAAAAACTGCAATTTCTCTAATAGCCACTTGCAGCTGGCTCCAAAGGCAAGTAAATCCCCAGAGTCTCCCAGGGATGATGTTTTTCTGAGGGCCAACCCAGAAGCTAACGTCACATTTTGTTTTATAGCAGAAAATACACTCTGTGGTAAACAAACATTCGAATAATTTTGAATTTGGGCTGTTTGTTTTTTTAAAAATTGTGAGTTTTTTGGGTGTTTTTTTCTAAATACCTTAATAATTTTAAGTATTCATAAAAGTTTTTAGGCGTTATTTCTAATAATTTTAAGGTTTGGATGTATTTTGTTTGTTATTGCATTGAATACTTTTTCTTTGAATACTTAAAGTATATTTTCCTGGTGGGGTATTATTACTTTTACTTATGTAAAGGATATGAGTACTTTGTCCAACACTGATTGAGTCCCTCCACATTTCAAAAGGACACTAAACTGCTGGAATAGCCCTTTAAGAACGCACTTCCTATGAACCTCTTGTCTACCATTTCCTGTCCTCTTTTGGTGTTTTTCTGTTTTATGAGAAAATATAAAGATTTGAGTCCACAAAACTTCGTTGTATGTAACACACTGATAGTCTGGAACTGTGCATTAACAGTGCAATATATAGCTGTCTTTCCTGCACAGCAATATTGGTTTTATTATAGTTAGACAGCTGAGACGGAGGCTGAAGCTGATCAGATCAAGGAGAATCACATTCATCTTCAGATCTCTTCTATGACCTGCTGACTGGCACAAAGGGGATAATCTGCACCCACAATGGATACATGCATTCAGAGAAACCCCTTACTTAATCTAATTTTTTCAGTCTTAACAAAACACAACAGAGTTTATCAACTTGCACAGAGGTTGTACTTATAAAGATAATTAAGTGCTAGCTCAATTAAATCAAGTGCACATCAACAATTAACTACAGCAAATCAGAATAATGATCAAATAAGACATGTTTAATTCTGGTTGTTTCTCTGCACACACACAAAAAAATGATTTTCTCATCATCAGTGGTAGTCATGTACATGGATTGAAATAAATAGTAGTGTCACCAGGTTATGGAGGTAGAAATTACAGACAGACTGAGATTAGGTGCGAGGAAATGAAAAACAATGGATGTGTGAGATTAAGAGTTAGATTACGGATGAATCTCTGCGTCTAGTCTGAGATAAGATTATCAATAAATGAAGGGATGAACAGAGTTTGAGCCAACAGGATTTTAAAAAATCTGAACACAACAATAGAGGTCAGTCTGACTGGTGTCACAGAGCTGTGTCAAAATGCAGGACTCTGTGTGTGTCTGGCTGCTGTCAGATTTAGATGATAGAGCATGTTGGCTGTGGGACAGGAAAAGGCAGACGGTTGATAATGGCTCATTTCCTGTCTCTGCAGATTTATTCTCCAGCAGCTCTGACGGGAACCAGTTTCACCCATGGGTGGCTGATTTACAGTTCCACTCTGAACACTCACATGTGTTCCCAGATCTCAGTTATAGAAAGAAAAACAGAGCTACTTGTACTTTAATTGAGTATTTTCTTTTCATGCCACTTTTTACTGCACTACGTTTCAGAGGGTATATCATACTTTTTACATACTAACTTAACTTACATGACAAGAGTTTAGAAATATGCTGTTTTGTAATAAATCAGAGTTTAGTTTATACAAATTTAGCTGCAACAATTAGCTGATTAACCAAGTGATTGACAGGAAATTAATAGCCAGCTGTTTTGATAAACATTTCAGTTTTTTTTCTTAATTTCTTTGAAATATTTTTATAAATTAAATAAAATATAAATAAATCTAGAGGTGTTTTTACTATATTTAATTATTTCAAATATTTTTGGAGGGTGTTTTTTAATTCTTTTATAATTATTTTAAGAGGCTTTTTTTTCAAATCAGGGATATGTTTTTTTCCCTTCTTTAATTAACTTATAGTTGTTTTTTTTTATGGTGGGGGGTGGGTCTTTTTTGATAGTTTAGGATTTTAGGTGGGGATTTTTTTTTTATAATTTTGAGGGTATGGTGGGGATGTTTTTTTTCCTAACATTTTTTAGATTTTTGGGGGGGGTTTATTAAATGACTGAATATTTTTAGATCGCGTTATTCGGTTTCTTCTAATAATTTTAACGATTTGGCATGTTTTTTTGTTTTGTTTTGGGGTTTTTTAAGATTTTTTTGCATTGGGTACTTTCACTTTTAATACTTTCTGTGTATTTTCATGATTATACTCACTTTAATTAAGTAATATTTTCAATGCAAGACTTTTACATGTAACACAGTATTTTCACCATGTGGTATTAGTACTTTTACTTAAATAAAGGATCTGAATACCTTGTCCAACACTGTAAACAGGTGTAAGCATAAGTAAATATGACACATGCACAGCCGCTAAAATCAACTTTGAGTTAAAAATATTTAATGACGTGTGGCTTTGCATCTGTGTGTGTTTGGGATGCATGGGATGCAGAGCAGACTTCAGTGTGTGTGTATACGGGATGTAAAGGAGACCTCTGTGTGTTTGAATGAGGGATGTGGTGCAGACTACAGCTAGAATAACTCCCAGCTGAATTATTTATTTGAGACTTTCCCCCTGCACATCTGTCAGCACAGACGAAACACTATTGACTTCTTCCGCTTTAGGATCAAACACTATTGGTCGGCTGAAGCGTAAACAGGAAGATACCAATTGGGAAGTGACTCACAGGCTGAGACAAGCAGCAGAGGGTAGGTGGGGGGGGCAAAACAAGGTGTGAACAAGTGGAGCAAATAATCTTAACTATTTTTTTGTATCAGGCTGTAAACTTGTTTATTTCTGCTGTAAAATTGGGCATTTTAACATGGCAGTCTATGGGGATTGACTCTTGGAGCCAGCCTCAAGTGGACATTTCAGTTACTGCAGTTTCTGGCACTTCAGCATTAGCGTCTTTTTCAGCTGTGGAGGATGCTGCTTGGTAATTACCACCAACTCTGGCTTTCTGATTTGGAGAAGGAAACTCAATATCCATAAAAAATTACAGTCAGTCAAACAATAATCACATTTAAACTCATGCCTTACATGAGTTTTTTGTTATTGTTTTACAAGAAACACCCTCATCCAGTCAATACTTACTGACAGTCAGTCATTAATGTTCTAATAAAACCCAAAAAAACAAGTTCAATACTGCTCGGTTACTCTGATGACATCACAGATCTGCATTAAAACAGGTGATAAACGTGTGTCTCTACTGTGCAACAATGACGGCTTAAATCCGGCTCACGGCCCTCCAATAAATCCCTGATCAGGATGAGGTCAGTGAACATTAAGTGGGTGGAAGAGGTCAGGGTCACTCAACAACAACTCATCAGATGACCAGGGATTTTATCTTGAAAGGTCGGCAGACGGCAAACAAGTCCGAGAAACAAAGAGTGTAAGAATGCAAAATCACGAGAACACCCATGAAAGAGGAAGTTTTGCCACATGTGGGGAAGGCTATCATGAGGGATCATCATTTAGGGAAACACCAGAGGAAGTCACAACAGCTGACCGTTATAAAATCATCAAATTTAAAAAATGAAAGCGATGTTTGAGCACATATTCTTTTTGATTAATTATTACACTTTAACAGCTACAGTCACTTTGGTTTTTAGTGTGAGATTCAAACAGTGGATGACAACAGCATTATTCCAGCAGAAGCTACATTACTGAATGCCTCTGCAAACCAGTCAAGCTGCACTAACACTTCACATTTATGTCTGTGAAAACTGATGATATGCATGATAAAATTAAATTCTGCACGTTAAAACCGAGTGTAAACCCATCAAACTTCAGAAATGTTATGACAGAAGGCTTTTAAGATCAAAAAGAAATATCTACAAAAAATATCTCACATCCTGGCTTTGCAGCAAAATTTTAACAAACTAATAACAGGAATATGAGGCGTTGGAAAGCAACAGTAAGAAGGAAAACACGATCAAGATCAAAAACGCAGCACCTGTCTCTATGACACAGCATTTTTAGAATAGCTCCTGCTAAAAATACACAAATCATCTCTAAATACAGACCAAAGCCCACAGGAAATGGACCAGAATAGACATGAACCATCACTGACAGGCAACGAGATCTAAAGTCATCACACACACACTGACTGCACAGTCCTCACATGCACATAGACACCTGGGAGTCTGTGTGATCGACGGTGTACAAATACTCTGGTACACACGCACGCACACAGGCTGTCACATAATCATGCCACCTTGTATTGAACCACCTTGAGTAAACAGGATGTAGCAGTATATTATATTGCTCTTTTCCCACATGTACTTTGGTCTCCAGTGATGGGCCACCGGAGACATTTATCAGACAAAAAGTGAGTATGTTTCCTTGGAATTTTTGGCTTTGATAATCACAGAGGCCCGCGGTTATGAAGTGTGCTCAAGAGATAGAAGAGAAGCGTGTGAAAGCGCCTTGAAGGCTGAACGCAATTTCACCATGCTTCGTTTCTGTACTGTAGTTACCTGCTGACCTTGCAAGCACATGACTTCTAAGGCCAGTGAACGTGAGTTAAAATACCATTTTTATTTCGTTTTGAATATGACTAGAATTACTACTTTGTGATTGTGATGAACACTTTCTCTGCATGAGAGAAGAGCAGTCATGACAGCATTTAACCCTGGGAAACTTTAGCAAATTGGCTCGATATCTTTGAAAAGCATGAGAAGAAGGCAATGAGCAACAAAAGAAAAAATGACCAAAAAAAGTACAAGACAATTACCTGAAAAAAAAAACAACAGGGAAATGACCAGGAAAAAGTGCTTGCAATTATAATAATTCTGTAACATTTCTAATATTGTTTTCCTCTTGCTTTTTTCTTCTTTCCCCAGACATTCTTTCCCAAGCTTTTTAACAAAATATTTTTTCTAAATCTATACATTTGTTATCAAGTAGCTCATTACCTTTTTTTATGTTTTTGAAAGAAATCACACCAATTTGCTAAGGGTTCAGAGTTTTAAATACTTGTGAAAGGGGTCTGAGCAGCACAAGATAAGTGATGTCGCTCCAGGATTTAAAGGGTAAAACGAACTTTCTGAATGATTTTAGGTTATATGTTACAGTTGCACCAGTTGCAAAAACATGCAGGACTTTTCATTAGAGTTTAGAGAAATGGGAGAGTGAACACATCTCACAACCAGGGGCCAAACTGGATCAGAGACCTGTGATCATCATGTGGCAAACAACCACAGCTATGAAAAAAGCATCTGCAGATCATGCACATTGCTTATAAAAATCCTCAAAATTTTTACTCTAGACTTTCGTCTCTGAACTTGAGCCTTTACATGCACAGACACACCTCACGCACCACACAAAAAACTCACTATGCAGCCGCTGACAGCACTGAGTGCATCTGTAGTAGCTCTCCATCTCCTCCAGTGAGATACGCACTAATCTCTCTCCTCCATATTCCTGTCTGCCGGTGCATTCCTTCATCCTGTCCCTCTGTCTGTTCTCCTCTTCCTCCCTCACTGTCTTCATCTCCACATGTAGAGGGAAGAGTGCTGCCTGCGTCATCCTGATCTAATTTGTATTTACAAACCCTCCCTGTCTGTCTCTCTATTGCACACACACGCACACTCTCACACACACACACACCTGTCAAAGTTTCGTGAACGATTACACCACTCCTCCTTCCTGCGCCCCTCCCTGCTACTGTGGAAATCTGCACACCTACATCTGACCAAGATACTGAGAATATATGCAGATGTGTATACTAGGAATTTGCATCATCAGCCAGACAATAGAGTTAATTTTTCTTTCTTCTTTTTTACAATAAATCACAATAAACCTAAAATAAAGCTACACGTAACCTGACAAGTCAAAACATAATAAATATTATCATTTATCATTATAAACATCATCCCACAATAAATCCCTGAAAGTTCCTCATATGGTCACAGTATATAAGCGCATGTAAATAGAATGAATACCAAATGCATTATTCTGCATCTGTGCAGTCTAAACACCAACAAAAAAGTTGTAAACTCTTCCAGGCTACTGACAAACTGCAATAAAGTAAAAGAAATGTCTTAGGTGAAACAACTCTTGTAATTCTCTTTCAGAAAATTTTGGAAAACATGTTTAAAAACTAAAATAAAAAATTTAATTTATAAAATAAGTTTTTTAAAAATGAAATAATAATAATAATAATGCTAAATTAAATAAAAAATAAAATAATTTGTTTAAATAAAAATGACACAATTTAAAGCTTATTAGGTCCCCTGTTTAAATAATCACTTGTCTAGCATTCTGCATGTCTTGCTGCAGATTCCACCAAACACACGCATGCAAATATTTACAGTACCTTTACAGTACGCAAATAATTTCATGTAGCGCTTCAAAATAACCTTTCCTTTAACTATGGTGTCAACCTGGATGTGAAAATATATCAGGAATTCTGCAAAATCCCTTCAATATGAAGGTTAGATTTTAAAACCAGCGCTCATGACGGACATAAAAGTTACATCAATTTAAGAGTTCATAGTCCAGCCATGACCTGACTGTCAGTGACTCGAACTTCCTGCCTTCAACTGCCAACAGCGTAAACACAATTACACAAACACTCATGGTCGATAGTATTCTTGGTAACACTGATATTGCAAGTATTGTGACAACAGTTATCTTGACCCATGCTTGTTTGCATGTTTTTTATCAGACATCTGAATCTCAGGCACAGCTAAAGTTCTCAGTATGATTGGTGGCGGCACATAAAAATCAGGAACATGCTGCAAGTCAGATGTCTTTATAACACATAAAGAGCCAAAGAGGATTAATGTGTGTTTGAATGGAAAAGCTTCAACACAAATCAACCTCCCATCTAGTGTCTATAAACTAAGATTAATCCTCTGTCTGTCTGGTTTCTGGCCTTGTGGGAAAATTATTCTGGTAGAGAAATATTGATTAGGCTATGCCACTGGAGCGCGTGGATTTTTAACAATCAATGCAGTTTAACCTTCTGTACTTAATCCCATGCAAAGTGCAACCAGCAAAAATGTGCCTGTTTCCCAGAGGCAGGATAATAACATTTCCTACATTAAGACAACACTCACCTCGTCTGTTAGTCTGCATGCACTTATGATTCTGTTTCCTCTCTGCTGACTGACGGCCACAGAAAAATTTAACAGACATGATGGACACACACACACCAGTCCACCAGTCTGCTCGTCTTTCTAATCAGTTTCTTCGACTTTCAGTTTGTCTGCCTGTTTATCTGTCTTATCTGTCCCTTAACCATCCAACTAGTGAGGAGACATTTCTGCTGCCGGTGTATTGAGACACGGGGTAAGTTATCAATTAGCCACTCACAAGTGCTATATCAGGTAATCAGTTACAAAGGTCAAACACCAGAGAAATACAATTACACTCCAAGGTGGAGAATCTGAATGGAGTGACTGCTAATGCCCCTCCTCGTCTACTGAGTCTGCACTTAAAGAAATACAACAACAGTGGTGGAATATAACTAATTACATGTGCTCAAGTACTGTATTTAAGTACAAATCTGAGGCACTTTTTCTTTACTTGAGTATTTTTTCATGTCACACTTGAATCAGTACATAACAAAGGTTTAAAAAATATGATGTTTTGTAAAAAAAATAATAAATTACCAAACAGTTTATGCAATAACAGCTGCAATGATTAGCTGATTTATCAGTCGATTGATGGAATATAATTGCCAACTGTTTTGATAAACATTTAAGTTTTCCATTTTTTTAAAATAATTTTGAGTTTTGGGTGTGTGTGTTTTTTCCTAGTTTTTATAATTTAAAAATGTCCTTCTTTTTTGATAATTTAAAGTTTTGGGATTTTTTTTCTATTTTTCTAAAAAATCTTATATATTATATATTTTATTAGCAGTGGTGAAATGTAACTATGTGCATTTACTTCAGTATTAATTTTAGGTACTTGTACTTTACTTGAGTATTTTCTTTTCATGCCACTTTATAAGGGTTTTAAGGGTACTGGTATTATATTTTTCGAATGATGCCTGGCCCTAGATTAGAGGGAAATCATGAATGCTGAAGCAAAACCTGGAAATTGTTTGGGGGCTATATGCCTAAATTTGCACCTAAAAATATCTACAATTACTGTAAACCACAATTAACCACATAAGTTCAAATATCATGCGTCAATACTATCTCAAAAGAGAAGTACATGCAAAAAAAGTATTTGAAGTTTGTTTCCATCTCTAGTTCCTACAGTCATATTTCAAGTCGCCCAAACTACCACAGAAACGCTGTTCTGTAGCTTCAGCAGGAAGCTAAATAGTCAGGTTCTTCTATTATGTTTGAATAATGAGGGGGAAACACAGCGGGGGGAATGTCTCCGTGGTGATAGGAAATCCTGTCCTGTCGTCCTGTCACACCGATTTAAATAACAGACACAACACACCAGAACAGTCTTTGAACATCGACCGAACCTTTACAGTCAGCACACACTCAAACTAACACTGACCTGTTGGTCTACAGCTCCTGCCGTGTGTGTGTCGCGTCAACAGACTGATAGATGCAGACACGTTGTGAAGCAGTCCACTCAACACCTCTCCACCCTCTTGTATTAACTCCAAAAGAGACATCGTCACATCACTGTGGGTTTCATGCTATGTCTATGAGCTCAAGCTGCTGGCCTCTGCTCCTCTCTGCTCCGTGAATGTGTGACTGTTTATCTCACTTCATGTCTGCTCTGTGTTTATCACAGGAAGAGAGGGGTGGAGGGATGACAGAAACCCCCCTACAGCTAATTATACGAGCAAATATGTGTTTGTGTTTTGGACTGTTTACCAGGGTACAAAAAGTACATTAAAAACATGTACAATCGTCTTATTTTGTGGTTTTACTTCCAACTGAAAAGCCCTTAAACATATACAATCAGGTGTCTGAAGTCAAACAATATGTGTTTTTATAGAAGTTAGAAAAAAGTGTGAACTATCCCACATCATCTTACAAACAACAGCTACCAACTGTGTACTCATGAGAAAACACATTTCTCATAAAAACACATGATGCCAAATGTTGCACAAGACTGTGTTTTATTATCATGAATAATTAGATTTTACACCAAGACCAGACAATTATAATCCTAGAAACTAATAAACAGTGGTGGAAGAAGTGTTCAGATGCTTTATGGTCATGCACTTTTCATTTTATGGCATTAATTTGATTTATTAAGTTGAAGAGTCCCAGTCTAAAAGATCAGAACCTGCTCTCCTTCTCTGAAACGGCTTCAAAATCAATCACACTGACTACAAACCCAATTATTCTGGCTTGTTGTTGGTAAAGCCCAATTCAGTGGCCCATTTGGAGATTTTAGCATGGCTTATTCTGGTTTGTACTGGTTGTATTATTTAATACTAATACAACGTATTTGTACAGGGCATAAGAAGTTTGGCTGGGTTAAATCATTCCTTGCTGTTCCTTTTCATTCATTTTGACGTATTTATCTAAACAAATAAAACACACATCATACTTGCGACCCATGCATGAACATATGACGGCCCCTATAAAACCAGTGGTGCACAAAGTATTCAGATCCTTTGCTTAAGTAAAAGTACTACTGCCACCCTCTAAAAATACTCTGTTACAAGTAAAAGTCCTAGATTGAAATGAAATAAGTAAAATCAGGAAAATGTACTTAACGTATTAAAAGAAAAAGTACCCAATGCAGGAAGATCTTTAAAAATAAACAAAACACAGCTAAACCTTAAAATCGTTGTTGTTGTTTTTTTTTAAAAGACAAAAACAAAACAAAATTGTTATAAAAAAACAACTCAGAATTATTAGAAAACATAAAAAAACACCAGAAAAAATGAAAAGAAAAAAGAAATATAAAAACACCCCAAAGCACCAAAGAATTATTTTTTTAAAAAAAACTCTAAATTATCAAAAAAGAAAATATCAAATAAAATCAAATAATTGAAAATTAAAAAACACCCCCAAAAACTTACAATTATTGAAAAAAAAGAAAACAACTAAAATTTTTTTTTTTTTTAAAATAGGACAAAAATAGCCACCCAAGCACTCAAAACAAAAACCTAATTCTTGAGATAAACAGTTGACTTTTTTTTAATCAATCAACTGATAAACCAACTATTAATTGAAGCTGTACCTACATAAACAGTTTGGTAATTTATTACAAAACGCAATATTTTTTAAACCCTTGTGTTCTATGCAAAAATCTTAATTTGTAAAATAACTTAAGCTTTCAAAGAAATGTAGTGAAGTAAAAAGTATAAAATTTCCCTCTGAAATGTAGTGGAGTAAAAGCCTAAAGTGACATGAAAAGAAAATACTCAAGTAAAGAACAGTTACCTCAAATTTGTACTTAACTACAGTGCTTAAGTAAATATAATTTGTTAGATTCCACCAGTGTGTAGAACTCAGTCATTAGTGGAATGGGACGCTGTTTTTTTTTAATTATCTAATCTATGTGTGTGGCATTAATACATAACCAAGACAACCTCCCGGCAGCACTAGAGTGATAAACGGATGGATCCTACCGCTGACTGTCGACAGCACCTCTGGCGTTTGGTCCAAGTCGTCTGGAACTGACAGCTGCTCTCCCATCCTGGTCCCGGGACACCAAAACTCAGCAGACTTCCCTTCTTACATGTACTTCTCGGCTCCTAAAAGATACCAAATGTTATTAAACTATAACAGAAAAAAATTACTGAACTAGGACCATGCTTGAGCAGTCCTTCAGGTGAAAGAAAACAGAAGGAATAATGAGAACAGAAAGAGACTGATGTCCATTTAATTTGGTCAGCAGTATACAGAGAGGGAGGGAGGAAGGAAGAGACACACACACATGAACGCGCACACACACACACGCACGCACACACACACACACACACACACACACAGGACACAGCGGGTATTTTTGCACTTGCGTAACACATAACAACATCCATGCCTCTGCGTACCAAACACACACGTCTGTCCTTAGTGGCGTTAACAACATTACTGATGCTAATTTTATCTTTACATTCAGTTGAGCTGTGCAGCAATTTATTTTAACATTTGGACCTGTGTGGTCAACAAAGGTCAACCTATCGGCCTGTGACCATACGTAACACAATTCTGGAGCACCACCTCCTGCAGTTTTAGCATTCAATATACAAAATAGCTTAAACAGATTCTACCAGGCAAAATGATTCATGGCTAATTGCTGCCCTGTCCCCTGTTGATATTTCCCAACTTGAGGAAACTTTGCTTTTCTATCTTTTTAAATGTATGTGTGTCTGTCATTCTGTGTCCCCTCTCTATATTCAGAGGTTTTTACGGGGCTATGAACGCGGTGCAGGTGGAGCTCTCTGCATGTTTTTTCCCACAGCAGCAGTTTGGGACTCGCAGGGTGGATATTTGATCAGATCGGACTGTGGTGCAATGCATCATTGAACTGTACATATATTTCAACAGGGCTCCTACTGAACACACCAGATCATAGAAAATCTATTTATGTGAGCAGATGTTGTGATTGCGTCAGCCTGCCGAGCATTAGCACAGCTGTTCAGGGCAAATACTTGCGAGTCACAAAATGCTCCAAAAATACTACAGTGGCAGTTTACACGCAAGTAACGCAATGTGAAGAATATGTGCTGCATGTGAATTCAATCTAAGGCAGCCATTCATACCAGTCGTGTCACACTAACTTGTTGGGAAGACGGTTAAATAATGCTGCAAAGTGGCATGGCTGTTTTCAAAGGAGTCCTTTGACCTTTTACTTCAAGATGCCTGGATGAAAATTAAGTTTATGGGCATCCACTAGTCTCCCCTTTACAGACATACACACTTTCTTCTGGTCCCATGCAGTTTTTGGCAAAACCCATGCAATTTCCCACACATGGGTTTCCCACACATTCATCAGGAGTGCTGTTGAAATATATATAAGGCTTTAAACCTGTTTGATATTAAGACAAACACCGTACCGGACCAGTTAACAGTATTTTATCAGGTGTTCCCCTTGACTTAGCAGTTCAGCTCCTCCAGTTTTAGTCAGAAATTGTTTAGAGCGGCTGCACAAAAAAATCCCTGAAAAAGGCACCTTTTCTCTGGACAGCCACATTTGCTCTCTCCTTATTGGAAACAATTGAGAGAAGAAAAATGCTATGTGGACACAGGCCCTAATAGAGTTACTGAAATTCAGTTCTGACTTTTGGTTTTGTTGTTTTGCCCCAAGATTTTCAGTGGCCCCATCTGGCCACCCCTTTGAAAAACATTTGAGGGCACCGCTGGCAGATTAATCCAAGTGAAAAGTCCAATCAACAGATTTTTAAAACCAAGTGTTGAGTAGTTTCATACAATCCATTTCGCTAAAATCAAGTCGAAATCTGATCCACATGGTGTCTGAGTTCACTATTTTAAGATGTTTTCTGGCATGCGCATCAATATCTGATCTGGACTTTAAAAACAGACTCTCACACACACATCTGATGACTTCTGGTAAACAATCAAAGCAAATTTATCCAAGTCCCTGTTCAATTACCACTTCTCCGACAGTGGCTGCTTTCATTTCTTCGACAATAGAGCAGCACACCCTGAGTCATATGGACAGTGATCTTGTGACGTGGTGATATGCCAAGCTAAATAAAGACTGAGGCTGGTTCCACATGCAACACAATGTGACACTTCTAACGGCCAGCTTCACAGACGTGGCCTCGGGGATGTCATCAAGAGCACATGGAAATAAAGGAGTCAACAGTTTTTTCAGGCGCTTAGGTGTTTTCCGAGGAAAACACAGAAACTTGCTGTCAGTTTCAACTTCATGTTTGGCTCCAGAACAAACTGTACATCTGAATGCAAAGACTCGCAAGCACAAAACACATGAAAGCAGCTCCAAATTAGAATATTTGAATTAGCAATACAGAGAGCATTTTCATTTGAGTTTACATATGCGCTTACAAAATGATCAATGGGTGTGCAGAATGTTAGAGGCTCAACAATGAGAATGATGCATAACTATTTCGTTCTTATTTGACACGAATTAAAAATAAAATTTTGTCAGTGACACCAATTTGCCAAAGTAAAAAACACCCTGTTTGAAATGTGACAGCAGCAGATAGGCTCATAGTACTGTATTAACCCTCTGAAACCTGAAGCGACATCACTTCCCTTGTGCTGCTTTCAGACGCCTTTCACAAGTATCGAAACTTTTGAAGCCTGAGCAAATTGGTGCAATTTCTCTGAAATGTTCCAAAACTTTCCAAGAAATTAGTAGATTGAGAGAAATGTTGTCAAAAGGCTAGGAAACAACTGTCGAGCAAAAAAAGAAAAAAAGGAAGGGAAATCTATATTCATAGTTGTCAAACTACACACTTGAAATTATGCTATGGAATTATTACATATTTTTAAGCACCTTTTCCTTTAAATGTCCTTGTTTTTGTCATTTTTGTTAGGTTAGTGTTAGTTATTGGGTCACTCTTTATTTGCTCACACTGCTTTGCTCGGGTTTCAAAGGGTTAAATACCTGGATGTTCTGGGTACCAGTGAAAGACAGTACATGTTTTTAAAAAAAATGAATTTGTGATCTTATCGCAGCCCGTTTGATTAATGAAACAAACTTATTGTCAATGTCCTTCATCACCTCCAAACCTCGATCCAAAATCTGAATATTATTTATCTGGTCGACTACCAAAACAGGGCACTTCCAGGGAGAGTTGTACTCAAATTTGTTCAATATTTTGTCATAATAGATGAACTAATTATATGCCGAATTGTCTGCCTGGATGCGGTAATTGAAATACCCAAAGCTTGTTGAATATTTTTGCTTTTTCACTCTGTCATTACTTGATTTGCATTATTAATCATGGGGTTTGGCGTGCTAACGTCTTCATGAGAAACCTTCAGTAGGCTAATGGTTAATAAGCATGGAAGCGACACTGCTGCTCTGCCTGCGTACGTCCTTTTGGGGAAATTGCATTAGTACTGCACCCAAAGTCAATGACGAGTTTGCTGAGATTTACTGTGCACATATTTTATTGAATGTTGTGTGTTTTTAGCTCGCCAGCATGTCCTTACCTGCACGTCAGCCAGCAGCTCCGCCCAGCCAATTAGCTGGTCCCGGTTCAGTGTAGTCTCCTCTTCCTCTTTCTCCTGCCTTGTTTTCCTCGTCCTGTAGGATGATATTCAGGTTAGTCTATTTGGACAGGCTATGTCCAGAAGTCCCTTTTGTCTTTCTATTACGTTATCAGGTTAACTTCAACTTCTAAGAGTCTGAATTAAAAAAAAAAAAAAAAGTAGAGTAGAGCTGCTGCAAAGGTGATAGTTTCCTCACTAATGTGGGGTGTATTGTAATGTTTGACGTGTCAGGGTAATGTGACACAAAACACACCTTTGACAAATAAAAAACATGCATATTTAAACCTAATGTTGAGTACCAACAAATGGAGAAGTTTTAATAAGGACACCAACAGAAGGGATACAGTGACACCCAATGGTAGAACAAAATAAGTGCAAAAAAAAAGGACTTGACATTTACAGTGATGGACAAAGTATTCTGATCCTCTACTTCACTGAGAGTACTAATACCACCCTGTGAAAATATCTATATTACAGGTCCTGCACTGAAAATGTTACTTAAGTAAAGTTAAGTATAATCAGGAAAATGTACTTAAAGTATAAAAAGTAATAATATACAGCTCAAAAAAATCTACAAAAAGAAAATACTACAAATCCCAAAAACTCAGTTATTAGACAAAAAATAGAAAAAAAACACACATCCAAAAGCCAGTCGTTGCATTCTACCACTGCATCTGACTTAAAAGTTTTTTTTAAGGTAATTTAATTTATTACAAATCAGCATATTTTCAAACCCTTCTTATGTTTTTATGCAAAAATCTTGATTTTTAAAGTAACTTAAGCTGTCACATAAATGTAGTCAAGCAAAAAGTATAGTATTTCTCTCTGAACTGTAGTGGAGTAAAAGTATAAAGTGGCATGAAAAGAAAATACTCAAATAAAGTACAAGTACCTCAAATTTGTACTTAAGTACAATACATGAGTAAATGTACTTTTCTACATTTCACCACTGACCATATCACAGCTCCTGGCTGTTGTTTTTAAGAAGAAGGTTGCTTCATCTGTTGAATTTCTCGACCATTTCAGAGTAGATGTGATGCAGGAGCCGCCGTGACACATCGGTCCTGTGGGGAGACAGACACAGCTGAGGCTGTAATGATTTTAATTGGTGAGATGACTGTCAGCAGCTTGTTAACACATCAGCAGCACGGGGAATTGATGATGGCCGTAATGTCACAGTTTGCTCCAGTAGTAAGTCGGGATCTTAGTTTTATACGACAGCTGATTCTGTTCGCACATCACACCAGCCTTTAGGCAAAATCAGAAAATTTGAGGCACTTTTTGGTAGATTGACAAGAAAACCACCTAAAACTCTGCAGGATACCTTCAGTGTTTCTTCTAGAACTTGTTATGGTTCTCTGCTGTATTTCTATTTAGAAAGTATGTAAGTAAGTAAAATAATTTATATATTTTTTTGGCATTTTGCCTTTGTTTGATAGGAAAGGATGTGAGCGTGAAAGGAGGAATAGAGAGGGGATGGCATGCAGCAAAGGGCCACAAGCTGTGACAAGGACATTGCTTTTATATATGGGGCGCCCACTGTATCCACTGAACCACCAGGCAACCCAAGTTTGTGTTTTTTGAATGGTTAAATCAATTAATTTAGTCAATCCTTCACTGAATCATAATGTAACCTGTGGCTATTTATTAAAATGATTGTCCAATTTCTGCTGTGATTGACTGTTCTCTCGCTGCCTGTTTACTTGGTGCCATGTTGTCTACAACTGACATGTTTGTGTGTGTACGAATTATGGCTAATGCTGGTCTATTGTTGCTGATACGGACTCACAGAATCACAATTAATATTTTTTTAAGTGACAAAAATACTAAAAATGTCTGAAATATGGCACACCATTTTTTGTCCTATATTACCTGAATGCATTAAGTACTCAATGAAAACCATCTCTAATAAAAAGTAAACTGTATTGAGAAAATATTTTGATAATAGGTCAAACAGTTGATAAAAAGCAACCATTTCTGTTGTTATACCCTTATCATTTTAGCTGCAGAGCTCTTTCTACCAAAATGAGAAATTCAACTCTTGACTCTTTGCCCCAGCCCATAATAGTTATCTCAAATCAATTTAAAATGATTCTTTGATGTAAAGTATGTTTGTAGCAACAACTCAAGAACATGTTTGCTGACCGGCTGCTTGTACAGTATGTTAAGGGCCAAAGATGTAAAACCTAATTTATCCCATTTTATCAGATGTGCCAAAGTACCTGACTTCCCTTCTGGTCTTAAAATGTTCCCCAGAGGTTGCAGTTTTTATTAAAACCCAGACGTGTTTCACTTTTCTTTTTTTTTTCCAAATCAAAGGATGGTGCAGTTATATGGGCAGTTATGTACTATGCTATTAGAGCCATGTTTAGGTCTCATGGTTCAAAATAAATCATACAGTGATAATATCCTGACAGCAGGGTGATTCAGTGAGCAGTGCATCCTGGGAGACACTGGAGACAACAAGCTGAACCCAGAGCAGCTAAGCAATTAGAAATGCACACGGGGCTGGTGATTATCTATGGCGGCGTCCAATGGCGTGAAATAAGCGCTGCAGCCTGGAGACCAGAAACAACAGATCTGATGGCTGCAGGAGAGACGTGTCTGACTTTTACTTTTCATTATAATTTAAAAAACTTTGCAGTGGTGGAGCAGAAGGGTGTAATGAAGCTTACTGCTGCAAAAAAACCCCCAAAAAAACAAACAGTATCTTGTTTGAGAAAAAAACCTGTTTGAACAAGAAAAGTTGCATTAGAACAAGATTTTTTTTTTACTTCCTTCATTGTGAAATGCCCTGATAACAGAATAAGTGAGGGCAAATGCAGGGACATGTAAACAGACAAAAGAGATTATAAGAAGTGACACAAAGACATAAAATAAAAGTGAAGGCACAGTAGAGCATTGAAATTAGAAAGTTAAACACAAATTAAACAGAATTAAACAAAAAAGGATAAAAGAAGTGATGGATTAGCTTGATGGATATGCAGGATAAGATAGAATTAAAGGTGAAGCAGTGTGTGTGTGTGTGTGTGTGTGTGTGTGTGTGTGTGTGTGTGCACGTGTGTGGTTGTGGTTGTGTGAGATCAAGATGAACAGTGATTATTGTGTGATTAAGAACAGATTGATATACAGTAAATGTAAATACACCTACACATACATACATACACACACACACACACACACACACATATATATATATACATATACATATACATACATACACACACATTATCTACACAGTTTCACACACCGTGTTTACAGTCATATACGAGCAGAAAGAGAGTGAATAGAAGTCACAGTAAGTATAACTCAAAAAGAGGAAAGGGGAGAAAAAAGATACGTCTTGTTCAGAAAAGCTTCTTGCTAGAACAAGAAAATACCTTGTCGAACAAGAAAAGTTTCTTGCTAGAAAAGAAAAGTTGTTGCGTTATCACGCAGATTGTGCTGTTAGTTTTGCTGTTACTGAGTGTGGGGGATGATATTACGATATGTATGCACGCTGTAGGCAACAACAAAGAAGGATTTTAAAGATTCTCTGTTAAAAACAGTTTGGAAATCTGTTGCTACATCACAAATGTGTCTAAGGCATTGCAACTGGCCATATGGGGTGTTTACGTACTGTTTACTTTTTCCAAATATCAAGTGATGGATGAACATTTTCATGTGGTCTGAGAACAATTTGAGAACGAAGCCACAAAACATCACAAAACGTTCTCCCTGACAAAGCTCAGTCCTGCCATTAGGCTCCAGAGTTTTTCCATCTCCTCTAAATGTCATTAAAAGGGCGTTTTGCTGAGTGAACACTAACACATTTCCCTCTCCACCAGCCACATCACTGAGTTTTGATCGGTGGGAAATATGATCCATCACTTCTTCTCTCTGTCTGCTCACCAAGAAGCATCAACAGATTAACTCTAATCTCATTTACAGCAGCTAATCTGAGTCAGCTGTTTGGCTGCTGTCCAACCTCACCGACACACACTGAGACAGGTTACACACTGTCCACAGGGAAGCAAACAATTCAGCATAATTACTTAATCATATTAACTTATAGATGTATATATATTACAAAGATGTTGATGTTTTCCCTGAATGACACATGAGGACATAACCTCTGTACATGGGGCACCCGCTCATCCACTGAGCCATGGGGTGCCCTGGATTAGATACTTTTACATTAACATTTTAAGTACATTTTCCTGATAATGTTTACATAATATTGTCAATGCAGGACTTTTAATGTAACAGAGTATTTTCACAGTGTGGTATTAGTACTTTTACTTAAGTTAAGGACCTGAATACTTCATCCACCACTGCTTCTAACTGATCACCTGCTCTCACTTTCCCAGCACACTGAGCTCAGAGGGAAGCAGTGGGGGTGAAATTAGGCTGCTGGAGGGATTGTCCAGCTCCTCTCTGAGACCTGGAGGTGGAGTCTGACGTCTCACTTTAGCTGTCCACACACTAAGAGGATTGACTAAGACTAGGAAGGATATAAATAAAATGGAGGCTCCAACTCAAGTAAGTCCTGTTTTTCAATAGAAGAAGAATATGCTATCATAAATTTTTTTTTCTGTCTTCAAGCTGGTCTTGTAAACAGCGAATAAGACTGCAATGTAACCAAATTTAAATAGGCTGCACCATTTGAACAAACAGTCATTTAAGTGTGCAAAGAGCCAAAATATTTTCACATCTACATGGGTGAATTAAGGGTTTATTTCAACCAAACCAGAGTTGGAGATTGTTGAAACAGTGAAATCCAATTTTTTATAAGTTTTATTTAGTTTCTGTTGTCTATCTGTCGGGTTAGTGGAGTCTGGTGGATTTGCAAATGGTGATTTTTGGGCTGTTTTTGATAAATAAAAAGAATCTCACTCTTCTTTGTAGGAATCCTTTCATGACGTTGTCAGACAGTTACAATACATATCTGAGCCAGTTGGTGGAAAAAATAACTAAATAAATAAAAATGAAAATGTCTTGAATGCAACTTGGTGTAAATACACCAGAATATTAGTATTACAAATCTCATATTGTCTGGCCAAGAGAGTTCAAGACATGCTAAGTGGAAACCAAGATCACACTGAATACTTGCAACTTTAGCTGTTGTATTCTGAAATATTTGCATTTTTAATACTACATACATATTTCCTAAATAGTCTGATTGTATTTTAGTAAATAGACTACAGAGAATAAATATGTTTGATCATTTTAACTAAATTAGCAAAGGCGGTCTAAGACTTTTGCACAGTACAGTACATTCAGATATGTCACAAATTTTACATCTAGCCCCAGTCTTCCCTACTTAAGTTTAATGGCAGAGGGCAGAAAATGATTCCTCTCTCCTCCTCCTCCTCCTCCTCCTCCCTCCCCCTTCATCCTCTGTTGGGAGGAGGTGCAGAGTGGATGAACAGAGGGAACTCTTCACAGCAGAGGAAGATCTTCACCATAGTAAAGCATGGGTGTTGTTTGCTTCTGTGACTTGTATTAAAGGATAGATATTAACTCCTTGACAGTGGGATCTACAGCTGAATATGACTCCTCTGCTCTCCTGCCAGTCTCATGTTTGATGTGAAGGTGAAAGAACAAACAAGGAGCAACATGGGATTCAATCTGAGCTCCCACTGACTTCTGACTGTCTCCGCTGCTCATCATCATCACTCACACTGAGGTAAACTGCATTTAACCAGCAGAAATTGATTGTTTTTAATGTCCGAGTATGGTCACCAGAAAAGAAACTACTCTGAAGTTGTGAGCTTAACAAGTCACACCAGGAAATCTAATTTTAGCTGATGTAATCTGGGAGAGGATTTGAGTTAACAGTGCTGAGAAACGTGATGAGCTAATGGGACTAAATACAAACAGTTAGCTGTCACTTCATCACAGTCTGCTGTATATATAACAAGTAGGAATAATACTGACTCCTTCATTTGACTGGTATGAATGTGGGCCCACTCTGAAGTGTCTGTGTGCAATCTGTATGTGCAGTATGTGATTATGGAGATTGCGGAGATCGACTGACTGAATAATTGACTTCTCCACGCATTTGTACTTGTATAAACTTTTGGGTAATTTAACTTAAAACAAAACATCCTATTTTATCAACTATTCTTATGACTTTTATGCAAAAGTCTTAATTTGTAAAGTAACTAAAGCTGTCAGATAAATGTAGTGAAGTAAAAAAAAATACAATATTTGCCTCTGAAAAGTAGTGGAGTAAAAATATAAAGTGGCATGAAAAGAAAAGAAAATGCCCAAGTAAAGAACAAGTACCTCAAATTCATACTTATTGCGGGGCACAGCAGTCCAACAGATACCCCAAAATCCCCTAAAGATACCCCGAAAAAGACACTTGTACTCACCTATTTGAGTGGTTCTGACTCTGCCTCTGACTGGTTAGGCCTGAAACGAAAAATATGTAGATTTGAGTAAATGTACTTAGTTACATTCCACCACTGTAATCTGTCAAGAGCCAACATGATGAGTTTTAAAATCCATAAGTTTTGAAACACTTGTGCCTCTAAGGAAACGACCAAATGATAATTTTAGAAAAACCAACAACAAATGAACTGTGCAAAAAATGTTGAAGTCAACTTTTTAAAAGTAATTTAGGTGACAAATAAGAAATTTTTCCATTAAAATAATTAAACTACAGACCCAAACCTGATGGGTACAGATCAACATATCATGCTTAACACCTGTTGTTGTTGTTGTTGTTGTTGTCCCAGGCTGATGGACACCCAGGATCGGACATCTGTGGTGGGGACAGGACTGCTGTCCAGGTGAGTCATTAATGATTTTGTGTTTGTACTATTTACACTTCCCGTCAGAGAAAGTTTCAATTAAATGCAGATAATGTAAATAGTGATGAGAACTGATATTATAATGATACACCCAAGTCCTTTTATTTTAATAAACCATTGATATTAGGGATGTCCCCATCAAGTTTTTTTGCCTCCAATCCTGATCTGATACTTGTATTTACCTGGATAATACAGCTGCACGATGCACACTTTAAGTACTTTAAAGTTATTAGAATAAATCCAGCGTATATGCTTGACAGCTTAGTAGCACTGCAAAGCAATACAAGAAAAAATGTCTGCATCCAAACAGTTCCTTAAGGGTTTTAGTTGTATTTTTACAAAATTACAAAGCAAAACAACATAATATATCATATTTTTGCGTGTACCTGCTGATAATTGAGGTCATTCTGAACTCTTTTCCAAGGCTGTCGCACATGATGCACTTTGGGAGAAGCAGTGTCGGCCCTGCAGAATCCAGCAACCAGAGGACAGAGGAGAACATGAGGACCAGGTGAGCTACAAGCATGTCTCAGTCCCTGGAGGACAACACAGCTGGAGTATTTGACCCAGACTTCAGTGCTTCTTCATCTTCAGTCCATACTCGCACACAAAACTCACACACCCAGCCTGTTATTGTGTTTACCAATAAAGATTTAGCTGAAGCTTCACTCAGCTTTTCAGCTCAGAGCATCCTAGAGTCTGGAGACAATCCAAAACAGACGCAGAGACAGAGACAGAGACAGAGACACAAATCTGCGGGTCAGAGGAAGGACACCAAACTGTATTCAAAACTATATATGTGTCTAAATAGCTGAAGAGAAAACTGTCAGAAAACTAACAACTTTAGTTTTGGTGTCATTTGGGAAAAAATCCCATGATAAACTTTAAGCATTTTGTAATTCTGTAAGAAAGTTTTTGACCTGGCTGCCATGTTGAAAAGCTGAAATAAAGCCCCACCCACCATCTGGAGCGAATCTTCTCATTGTACAACTGAACAGGGCACTAAACTATGTTTCTAAAAACATTTGAGGTGAGAAATAGACAATGCAGTAACAGAATCTGGATTCATATTCGAACAGTTATGCCTAGTTTGACAGTTCACCTGCAATGCAAGAGCTCCTCAACACTCAGCTCTGATTGGCTGTTTTCATGATTTCTGCAAATGCCTTTAGGAGAAGCATGATGTTTTTTACACAGATTATGTGCCTCATGTACTACTGTCAGGATATAGTGACAGTTCTAAAAAGAAATTGTCATGTTTGCTATAAAGTCACCAGCTGTAGTTTTAATGCTCAAAAGCTCATATTTATTTTTCTATTAGTGTCCCTGGGTTGTATTTAACAGAGAGGATTACTGTTATTTGGTATATTGTATTTTCATGCTAACTTTGCTGCTGTCAGCCAAGAGAGGGAATGACATGCAGCAAAGGGCCACAGCTGGATATGAACCTGTGGCAAGTGCACAGAGGACATAGCTTCTGTATAAAGGACACCTGCTCTACACACTGAGGATGTGTCCTCTCCGCTTTGGTGTGTTTTGTTACATTCCTCTGATACTGAGTTGCTGCATGCATTAGTTACAAATACCTGACATTATGTGTTTGTCTTCCAGTGATGGTCGCGGGGCCCTGGCTGCACAAAACATGAACAACTCCAACAACAATGATGGGTAGGATTATATATGGATCCCCTCACACACTCCTAATCCCTGTACCTGACTACATTAAAATAGAGTTAGTGTACTATTTGTGTACATGACAGTCAGCTCGTATATTATGTCACTTTATAAATATTGATATGATATGTATGAAACTTGCAAATGAAACATATTTGTGTGTTTCAGAGACGTACCATCAATCGGCCCGAAACAGTAATTTCAGGCCAGATTCAAGCTAATTTAAGAGCTAACTTTAAAACCAGTGCATTCAAATTCCAAAAATCAAACTAATGGAGCAATCCACTGATTTTTTTTTAAATATTAAAGAAAAAAGGCTTTTTCAGTTTAAGTGTGAAAGAGGTAATAACATGCAGCAAAGACTGAAACTGAACCCACAGCCACTGCAGCAAGAACGCAACCTCTGTACATGAGGCGCCTGCTCGACCAACTGAGCTACTGGGCAGCTGCAATCCACTAATTTTGAGCTCATTTACAACAGTTGTATAATGTCTGCTGTGGCTCTGAAAATAGCCCTGATTATGCAATCAGGTGTAACTTTGTTATCTCTCTCTTGCAAATCTTCCTACTGTATGGAAATGCAACAGTCAGTTGTCACAGTACCACTTTGACAACATTTAAACACTTTAATATTTATTCATTTGTTTTAAATTATATCTTGCCTGTTACTTTGATCAAAAATGAACAAGTCATACTTATCAAACAGCATAAATTATGAGCCCTTCTCTTCACTGGCTACAAAGAGGACTCTTTTCAGGTGATTTGACTTCACTAAAAGCTGTCACATTCCTCACACAGCAGCCCCTCCTGCTCACACAGGTGATCTCAGTTTAAGTCACTGATTGATGCACACACAGCTCAGAGCGCTGCGACTGTGTGAATGTCTTGTGTTAGAGCGCCACTCTCAGGTCCTCTGAAAATACTGAATGACAAGGATCAAAATGTTGACCTCACCTGCCTGTTTCTGGACTTTTACAGGAAAAAAGATGACAAGAAAGAGGAACCCAAAAAGGATGACAAGAAAGACGAGAAAAAAGACGAGAAAAAAGACGAGAAGAAAGATGAGAAGAAAGATGACAAGAAAGACGACAAGAAAGATGACAAAAAGGATGATAAAAAAGATGATAAAAAGGAAGAACCGTAAGTACTAGAGATAATATTTCCTTTGGATGCTATTTTTTTTAGGCTGAAATTCTTCAATACTGCTACCAATTGACATCACTTTCCTTGTGCTGCGTTCAGACAACTTCACAAGTATTATATATTATATATCTCCCTATACCCCTTTTCTCATATAGAAAGGAGGTGTGGATCATGGACCCTGCCACCGATTTGTACTATTACTGGCTGTGCACAATATCCATCCCAGTGTTCTACAACCTAATGTTCCTGGTTGCCAGGTCTGAATTTATGTCATTTTCAGTTTCCTTTTTAATTTACTGTTGCTTTATAGGTGATTGATATGGGTTTCCTTCCCGGCAGGGCTTGTTTTAATGAACTGCAGTATGCAAATACAAGCACATGGATGGTTTTGGACTACATTTCCGATACTCTCTACTTCATTGACACCTTTGTGAGAGCCAGGACAGGTAAGTGACTGGAACTTTGCTAAATATGTGAAGAGTAAGGGGAGCTTTGAGCATATAAAAATGCTAATGGAACTACGTCTTCTTATCTGTCAATAGGTTTTCTGGAACAAGGTCTTCTTATAAAGGACGAGAAGATGCTGAAAGAAAAGTACATGAAGACATTCCAGTTCAAGGCAGACATCATATCAATACTTCCTACAGATATTATATTCCTCCAAATTGGAGTTGACAACCCAGAGTGGAGGTTCAACCGTCTTTTCAGGTTAGCCCGACTCTTTGAGTTCTTTGACCGGACAGAAACTCGAACAAATTTCCCCAACATCTTCCGAATTGGTAATCTAGTACTTTACATCATCATCATTATCCACTGGAACGGTTGCCTCTACTTTGCCATCTCCAAGGTGCTTGGCTTTGGCTCAGACACCTGGGTTTATCCAGACCTGAAGAATCGTGAGTATGCTCGCCTGGCCAGGCAGACATCTACTGCTTTTTACTGGTCCACTCTTACTCTGACCACCATTGGAGAGACACCACCCCCAGTTCGAGACTTTGAATACTTTTTTGTGGTGGCTGACTTCCTCACTGGGGTTCTGATCTTTGCCACAATTGTCGGCAATGTTGGTGCCATGATTTCCAACATGGGTGCTGCACGTGTAGAGTTCCAGGCAAAGATTGACTCTATCAAGCAGTACATGCAATTTCGAAAGGTCACCAAAGACCTGGAGGTAAGGGTAGTGAAGTGGTTTGACTACCTGTGGACAGAGGAGAAAACCTGTGATGAGAAGCTGGTGCTGAAGAACCTGCCAGACAAGCTAAAGGCTGAGATCGCCATCAATGTCCATCTGGAGACTCTAAGTAAAGTGCGCATCTTTCAAGACTGTGAAGCGGGTTTGCTGGTTGAGCTGGTCCTCAAACTTCAGCCTCAAGTTTTCAGTCCTGGTGACTACATCTGTAAGAAGGGGGACATCGGCAGGGAAATGTATATCATCAAAGAGGGAAAACTGGCTGTAGTAGCAGATGATGGGGTCACCCAGTTTGTGGTCCTCAGTGATGGGGCATACTTTGGAGAAATCAGCATCCTTGGTATCAAGGGAAGTAAGGCAGGAAACCGAAGAACAGCCAACATCCGAAGTGTGGGCTACTCTGATCTGTTTGCCCTGTCCAAAGATGATCTAATGGAGGTACTCGTCGAGTATCCTGATGCTAAAACTTTGCTGGAAGAGAAGGGAAAGGCAATCCTGATGAAAGATAATCTCATAGACGAGTCGCTGATGACTGCCATAGATGCCAAAGACTTGGAGAACAAAGTCGACGTCATTGAAGCCAGTTTGGATGTCATGGCTATCAAATTTCGAAAGCTGGCAGAACAGTTTGAATCTTCTCAGCGCAAACTCAAGCAAAGGCTCACTAATATGTCGAACCAAGTCCGAACCCTCAGAGTAGATGAGTAGATCTTGGTTTGGCACGACTACTGCGGGTCGTAGGAACTTTTCCACTTAAGGACATTCCTTCTGAGGTCATCCCACGGTGTCATAGGACTCTTCACCAAATGACATATGACTAGCAGCTGGACAGTGGATGCCTCCATTCATTATCTCATATGTGGTCAAAGAGAAAGGTTGCCTTGAAAGTTGACCTCATAAACACAGATATTAAAGGGCTAAGTAACTCAATACTTTATAAGCACTAACTGAAATGTGTTCCGACTGAGTATCAAAAAATTGTCTGGTACCACAAAAGGGCACAGAATACTTCATATTCTTGTTTACATCCGTTAAACGGACACTGTCTGATCATTTTAGATTATTTTGTACTGATAGATTAAGCAAAGTTCCACTACAAATGTTTGTATGCTGCAATTGAGAAATTTGGCTTATTGTGTTAAGTTTTTTAAAATGAATGTAATGAGTAACAAAAGGCATAAAAATGTACAAAGGGGGTCTGAGAGCAAATTTATGTAATATTTGCATGTGTCATTAAGATATTTGACTGATGCCCAGCCTGAGCAATTCCCTTTTATAATCAATTACAAAGGTATCTATTCAAAGCGATCCACAACTTTACATATAATACTATTGTAACTTTGCCTAGATCTTAAGTAAAATGCAGTTTCTCTTACACACCCCCCCCCCAATTTTAATAAGAATGTTATTTAAAAATACTATCCTTTTTCATTTTCAGTTGTGAAATTTGTAGCATTACCAGAAGTTCTGTTTCCTGTGTCTGTTTTTCAAGAACTGTTTGAAATAAACTGATTTGAAGTCAGTCTGCGTTTATGTTCATCTGAAACAGAAACAGACCAACAGTGAGTCAATTTAGGACGTAACATGTAAGTTAACATTACGGGACTATTAATATAGGAAAGGATCAAATGTCGATTACATCTATAAAGTATGTATGGATTTTCAAACTTCTTAAACTTGACAACAAGCCCCTGATGGAAGAGGAGCTGTCCATTTAACTGTCCTGCTAAAATGATCATGGACTTCATCGGGCATTTTTAGTGCAACAACCTCACAACTCACAACAACACTCCTGTTCGACATAGAGGAAAGAGTTAATAGTAAATAAACGAGAGGATAGATGCAATACTTACCAACAAACGACACCACATCCACAATGAAACAAGTGCTCGGCTGCAACCTGATAATAACAGCCTATGAAACAGCGGCACAGCCAGTATTCAGGTCCTTTACTTTAGAAAAGAGTACTATACCACCCAGTGAAAATACTCTGTTACAGGTAAAAAAAAACTTGTAAACTTGTATAATGTCTGCTGTGGCTCTGGAGAAAAATAGCCCTGATTATGTAATCAGATGTAACTTTGTTATCTCTCTCAAATAGTCCCACTGAAAGGAATGTGCAATAGTCAGTTGTCACAGTACCACTTTGACAATTTTAAACACTTTAATATCTATTCATTTGTTTTTTTGTTTTGCCTATTGTTTTGATCAGAAATGAACAACCAACACTTATCAAACAGCATAAATAATGAGCCCTTCTCTTCACTGGCTACAGAGAGGACTCTTTTCAGGTGATTTGACTTCACTAAAAGCTGTCCCATTCCTCACACAGCAGCCCCTCCTGCTCACACAGGTGATCTCAGTGTAAGTCACTGATTGATGCACACACAGCTCAGAGCGCTGCAACTGTGTGAATGTCTTGTGTTAGAGCGCCACTCTCAGGTCCTCTGAAAATACTGAATGACAAGGATCAAAATGTTGACCTCACCTGCCTGTTTCTAGACTTTTACAGGACATGAAAGAAGAACTGCAAAGAAAGATAAGAAAGAGGAGAAGGAAGATGACAAGAAAGATGATAAAAATGAAGTACCATAAGTACTACACAGTATTTTCTATGGAGGCAATATTTGTAAATTTGAAATTCTACACATACACACACACACACACACACACACACAACACACACATTTTTTCAAAAAATAGAAAAAAAACGCCCAAAGTACTCAAAATTATCCCAAAAAGTTAAAATTACGAAAAGAAATAGAGAAAATACCCAAAACTTCAAAATACATAAATAACTGTATATCTTTATTTGCAGTCTTTGTATATGAAAATATGTAACAAAGAAAATAAAAAAAATATTCATTTGATATTAATAGTTTATCCATGGTTGTTATATATATATATATATATATATATATGTAGTTTTGTTATACTTTACTTTATAATTGCAAGTTTTAGAGTTTATATCCCAAATTAAATCTTTATTTCAGTTATTTCTTGCAGGTGACAACCTTTTTGGAACTATGGGCTTCATGCAGTTATATTCTCCTAAGTTTTTTATTTTATTTTCAATTAACTTTCCTGGCAAGAGAAAAACCTAAAAAGTCAACTCCAGATGCACCAAATGTTCTTGACCTTCCAAATCTGCTATTACCCAGGTGTGGTCGATGAGGAGTCTTACTTAATGAACTTAAGTGTACTCAAAGGCAAAGTACTCAATGCAGAAAAAAACCTTTCTAGAAGGTAAAACATAAAAAAAAACCCTCAATATTATGGAGAAATAGTGGGAAAAAGCACCCAAAAATTCAAATAAAAAAACAACACTCCAAATTCTCAACAGTTACTCAAAAAAGAGAAGAAAAAACTAGCAAAATCCCAAAAGTCAAAATTAAAATTAAAATTTAAAAGAAGAGAGAATAAAAACATCATGAAAAAATCCAAATTATTTAAAAATAGATAACTTATAATATATGTACTTAGTTACATTCCATCACTGGATTCATTGTAATGACACCAAAGGACCTACGGACTCAAATCAGGATTATAAGACAATACAAGTTGGAAAAAAGCTGTCATCTTTATTTAGCATGTTTTCACAACACTGAATACTTGTAGCCGTTCATCAGTTTGTATCTTTAGAATGTAACTGTTAAGTCAAACCAATCGATTAAAACCGCTTCCCTTTCCAAGATCAGGTTTCACCTTTTACCTTCAACAGGCTCTAGAGCCCTTTTACATCTCCACATGAGCAGCACCTTCAGCGTTACAAAACGGAGGTACAGAGTAATGTTAAAACAGCAGAAACCAGACCTGGGCTCAAAAACAATTGTAATTGACTCTTAACATTTGTTTTAACCTCCCGTTCCACATGATTGAGGTTACTGCCGTGTAACAATGCAGCTGTTATTTCCACAAACTCTCCAACACAGTCCACAGTTTGTCCACTTTTCCAGGCACTCCTTTTACTGTCCAAAGTGACTCCAATGAAGGCTAATGACAAGGAGTGAGTTTTCTCCAACATAATTTCACCCAGGTCTGGCTGAAACCATGACGATGAGAACGTAAAAGAACAGAAAGGATGGCTCAGGGTTGTTGTGTACTGCTGTGGTCTGAGCACTGTGGTTCAGTGGCATGTTGTGGGCACCGTCGCGTTCACAGGCTGAGCAGCATTAAAAAAAAAATAGTCCTCTTGCAGACACATCATTAGAACAGCAGGAATCTGAAAAAACATAACTAAAAAGACAATGACAACAGAACACCCATCTGATCTCAACAACTCGTCAATGATCATCTGCACACTGTTGTAGTCCCCGGCCGGCTTTGGATATATGAAAACTGTTCTTTTAATGATCTTGGTCTTGTCAAAATCTAAACTCAGTGTCCAAATACTAGTTTTCCGGAACTTTTTCCGTGGTTGGAGTTTGCTCAGTTGTCATGAAGCTGGCTCAGGTGTAACCCAGGGTTCCTACAGCTTAAGGTAGATTTAAGACTTAGTTTAAGACCAATTTTCTACTGACCGAAATTAAAGAATTTTATTTTGCCAAAATGTTTATTGTAACATAAAAGTTTACTTTCTTTTGTCCATTAAAAAACTTGGATTAACTGCGTCAAATGTTGAAAAAGCAACCTTTTAAGAGTGGACATGGAAGACAATGAGCACATTATATAATCAGAAAAGTATCTATTTGGTTTACCAACAGAAGAGGGAAATACCTGCCATATCCAGCTGGTTTTATGGGCAATTTTGTGTTTGTCACTCTGCATGTGAGATTCCACTGGTTCAATTCCCATCATGACAAGGTTAAGCAAAAAATTGGTTAAATTATTAAACAAAGAAAATAGATAGGATTTTTCATTGGCTGTCCACTGACTCCTGGTCGATGACCTTTGACCTAGATGCTGCAAGTGGTTCTGGTCTGACATTCATAGACTCAGGGGCAAGTTAAATTATATATTTATATCATGATTTGTTAATATAATACTTATCGCAAAACATTTAAAACCGCAATAACATTGGATCATGACCGAGGTATCATAGGGCCTATGGTGTTTCAAACCCCTACTTGGTATCCTGTGATTTAAGATCCACGTGTGCGTCATGTGATGACACCTGAGCCAGCCACATTTACTGATAAGGGCGATGAGACGATGTTGACATACCTTATGGCAATTCTGTGGTTAGCCATGAGTTGTTAAAAAAGTTTTTATATAGTTTACCTAAATTATCTCAACCACTTATTTGGAAGTAAAACAAAAATAATTTGAAAGGACCACCATGTTTGAAAGTTTGAGTGTATACTTTATATTTTGGGTGACAGTGTTCACATGTTTGCTGAAGTGTGGGATTTTGGGTGTGTTTTTCACACTATTCAAGGTCGCCATTACGTTCCATTCATTTCTGTATAAAAATATATCAGCAGGCTCTTGAAATGTGCTTGGTTTGTAATCCATCCCAATGAACATCAATTGTGTGTCATCAGTGTTAAATGTCTTTGTTTGGTAGTGAAGTTTAACCTCTTAAAAGTCTGCTGGACCAATCACTGGCTCCTGTGTTTCGGCTAAATGTTCAAATCCATATGACCTCATTTTGAATAATATTAGAGATCCCAAACTTTCCAGTGCTGGAAAATTGGGAATTTGTATCAAAATGTTGGTGAAATGATTATTAAAACTAAAATTTATTGTGAAAAATCAATGGTTTCAGAGGTTAAAATGATCAAAACATTTATTTTACTGCTCAGAACAAACCAAATTTGTAGAACCAAAGTTGTAAAAGCTGCTTGTATACACGTAAAATATAATTTCAACATGTTATTTAGTCCCCAAAAAAATCTCTCTCCATAATATTTTGGGACTAAATATTTTGTTCATGGGGTACTTATATATTGAAGATTAAAAAATTACATGTTTTGCCATAGTTGTTACCTCTGAAAACATTTATTTTGACAATAAATCTAACATTTCAACATTTGTTCAAAATTCACAATTTCCCCAAATTCAACACCGCACTATCTCAGAATGATAATGAAGTTTACTGTGACTGTGTTACAATTTCAAGGGTCTGCTATTTGATTTTCATTGTGTATTTTCATTTCATAGTGCATGGGATGGTAGAAATAATTTAAATCTCTTAAACACAGTGCATAGTTTGCAAATTAGGCATGGGACATAATGAAAATTTTGAATCATGATTATCCTGGCTAAAATTATTGCAGTTCATAATATTATCTCAATTATCATCAAAATATGCCTAAAACCTTATAAAATGGCACTAAAAGATACTGGAATCCTTCACCTCACATTATTTGAGAAACAGAGTTTAATTTCATATCAGACAAGATTGAAAAACAAACAAAATAATATTTAAAAGCTTGGCTTTTTGAAACAGCGTCATATCTTTAAATATGAATACTATACTGAAATATGCCGATACTTTTTTATGTTGGAGTGTATGAAGCCTGACTTTGTTCTTTATTTTTGGTTACCCAGCAGTCTCTTTGTGACACAGTGTTCATGATTATCTCAATAATGGAAATTCATCATGATCAACTCATTTTATTTAATCGCAATCTGCAATAAAATTGTGTGTAGTCCCATCCCTTGGTGTTATGCGTGTGTGTGTGTATAAAAGCACTGGTAGTATGTGTACCACACTTACCATAGTTACTGGATGTGCACAGTGCAACAAACTGCCAAAGTGACATTTCAAGCATGTCCTTTTTATTTTCACTTTCAAATAAGTGGTTTAAATAATTTGGTTAAACTGTAGATGGGTTTAAGTTCTGATGCTGCTTGCCTTAATGCATTCTGCTGACAGTGTCAAAGTATAAAGTCTGTGTGCAAGAACATCATGCAGACAAGTTCTTTACAGATACAGCCTATTCAACTGAACAAAAAAAAAAGATCAGCCTGTGCTGTGGGAGGATGATTTCACAGTTGATATTCCAATTAACGTTGAAAAAGTGCTATAACAACACTTCCTGTTCGCCTTCTCGTAGACAGTGGTTACACCTGTTTGCACTGAATGTGACAGATCCAAATATAAATCTGATCACAGTGACGTGAGCACACAGTACCGTCTCCTCCAGAGTCAGAGAACACGGTCAGTATCAGGTCAGTACAGAGGCGCGTAGGTCCGGGACATGTTCAGCCCAGCTTAGAACAAAGACCGAAAGCAGGAGAACACAGTTAGCCTCGCAACGCTACATATGTTTAACAAAAAGATACAATGTTAGAGCTATAGAGAAGGTGGATTTGTTGGTTTTACAAAGCCAGGTTAATTGTTTCTACTTGCTGCCAGTCTTTGCTCAACTGGGTGCGAACAAGATTACAGTAAAAGGGATAGTTCAGGTTTTATTAAATGGGGTTATTCGGGGTACTTATCCATACACGGAGTGCTACATACAGTAAATGTCAGTCGGTTTGGAGAAGCAGGCTGGAGTCTGACATGGAAGCTTTGACTGTACTGCTGCAGGTGGGGGTCAGCGACAAAATGTATTTTGGGACTTTTTTAGGTGGCTTAAATATGTTTTGTTGCTGTCCCCCATCCACAGCAGTACATCGCTGAGCTTTCGTGTCGGACTCCAGCCTGCTTCTCCAAACTGGGGGGCGTGCAGACTCACATCTACTGTATGCAATATACTGTCTACCACATACAACTCCACCTCTAAAATTCTGAACTATCCCTTTAAAGTCAGATTGCACCGCAAATGTACACTGACATTATTTTCTATTGTGGGTCCAACAACAAGGTAAGAACCTATAGGGACTTATGTGAGATTCAATGGCTCCAGGATTTACTGTCCTCACTTCCACAGTGTCTGATCACTGCCTGTCCACGCTGGGGACTGGCATGGCATTACGAATTCAAACACTTAAACCCATCAGGTCATGTGTCATTTTATATCAAAATGACAGGTGTAACCACAGCCAGAGACTAAAGATCACACTTAAGATCACAAGGTACCAAAGCTTTGCCAGCCTTCTTGTCTCTACAAGTCCAGATGAACGGAGACTCTCCAGTGTGAGAGTTAAGCAAGAATCCGACAACACAAAGTGCTTACTGGGTTTGCACCTATCAACTGACTGTATAGGTTGGCACAAGAAGAGCTCTATGTCTGTATCTGAGAACATCATCAGTGACTGGTCTACATGTGTACATCCTCCGAAACGTGCACAATACGGTATCGCAGCTCCAACCGCACTGATATATAAATACTGTTTTTATTTAGAATCGTCAACACAGGAAGACATGGAAATAAAATGCTTCAAACAATCATGGCAACCTGTGGCCAAAAAACAAACATTCTGAAAATGTCTAAGTGCACTTACACAGCTCTGACAAGATTTTAGTCTAACCTGCGGTGCCCCCCACCCCACCCCCGAGAAAGGAAAAGAGGCCCAAAAACAAAAAAAACAGCTATTTTGTAATGTGCCATTTTGGACCAAATGACAGTCTAAATGCTTACCTTGATCAAAAATGGACTCGGTAGAAACAACAATAACCGATTGCTTTGAGTGGAATGGTCGTTCTTCTGTGGGGAATACAAGATTTTGTCATAAAACTACTCTAAAACTAGATTTGCTCTGTCAGCGGTCTGTGAACAAGAGTCTATACTTTAACAGCTTTGTTCAGTTAAATGGGGTTTATAATGTTAATGCATTGTCCCAAATTTACATTTTTTAATATTAACCCTCCCCTTTCCCCACGTAGGGAAGCTATCACAACAGGCAGGCATGAAAAATAACCCATTTGAACCTTAAAATAAATAATAAGGAAAATGATCCTCTCTGTACATAGAAAAGAAAAAGACGGGGATGCTGCTGCACATTCACATACTGTGGATGTGGGGGTGGGTACTTTGATCAGGAGGTCTCTGTGCTTACACTGACTGATGCGGGATGATGCAGGCACAGTAAAGATCTACTGGAGCGCTCTATCGGAACCATCTCTCCTCTTTCATTATTGACTTTTCCTCAAACATACTCTGTTCTTTTGTCACCTTTCGATTGTGTCTGATAAAGGAAGGGCAGGGTTTGATGGGCTTTCTGAGAAGGAGTCCGTTTCGCTGTGTGTTTGGAGCAGGGGCTCAGAGCATGCCAAACCCTTTGGCATAGGTGATGGCTTTCAGCAGTCTCTCCCTCAGCTTCTCCTTGCTGCTGTATTCGGGCAGCAGCAGCACGTTAAAGCAAGTGTGAGACGTCGGTAACCTGCCGGGACAAAACAACACACAGCTGGTCAGCTTTCCTCTGAATCACTGTCTGCCCTCATCAAACAGGAAGCCTTTAAGAAACGTGCGTGGAAAATGGTGATTAGGTAACTGTATCAAAGTCAATTTGAAATAGTTTGAATTCAACTGAACTTTACAGCATTCATAAAGTCAGAAAAAGAACTAGGGCTGTCTACGAATCATCAAAATTCTAATTTAAATTCAAATAAGAGAGACGCAAGATAGCAAAGAAAAGCTAGACACTGCAGCGTATGAACTTGCTGGGAGCTGTAATCTCACCACTTTTGTGCAGAAGAGCAGTCTTTCTCTCCCTCAGCGCCAAGTATCTCCTTCTCTTTGCTTTTATCAAAGAGCAGCATGAAAGCCACTCCGCAGCAAAATCTGGAGGCCAAAATTTCCCCAGATTACACTGCACAGCACACTGATGAGCAAAAAACAAAGCCACTGCACGACTTGTAGTAATCTCAGTTGATTAAGGACTGATGATTCGAATCTCAGACTTTCAAGGGGCAGCCCTTGAAATTTGATAGTCAATAGAGAAAAATGGCTGCACTACCATGGCTGTCTGCCTCTCCAGTTTAATGGGCATATCTAATTACCACAGACACCAAAGGAGGGTCAAAAGAGGAGAAGTCACAGTCTCAAACTGCATCACACCATTGGGGTACAACACATGCGCAGTGAAATCTGGTCTGCAGCTGCTGAAAGACTCAATAGCTGGTGTACTGGTCCCCTGGCAAACATGATGTGAATGGATAAGAGAAACCTTAAAGTGTCCCTGTGAATGGAAAAGAAGTTCAGAAAGCTAACGTGAATGGAGTTGAGAAGAGACCAGGTGCTCCTGTGAACGGTGTGGCAGAAACGACTCCTGCAACTCCTGGAAAAGAAACTGAGATCGAGAAGAAAAAAGATCCAAAAGAGCTGAAGGGTGAGAAGACCAAGGCAAAGCTAGAGGATTAACAGGACGATGAGGAACAAGAGGAAGACGATGACGATGACAAAGAAGATGGAGAGAAAGTGGACAGAATAACCTGCCTGGGAATTTTCTACAGTGAGTGCAACAACTAAAACACAATGCAGCACATCAGCAGTCTCAGCAGCATTCACTAAAAGAACAAACCAACCCCAAAAACAGCCACCCCCTACTCTGATAAGTAAAAAGCAGTCCCTAGTTTTTGAAAAAACAAAACAAAACAAAAACAGGCCATGTGATACCAAGAACAGGGCAATGAAATAGAAAAAAAACAAAAAAACGAAGCTCTCTCTTTACAGCAGGAAATCTCACTTCAAAATAAAAGCTGTACTGAAAATTCACTGTTCTTCACAATAAAGTGTATTTTTCACAAACATTCAGAATGGACCTGTGACCCACTTTTGGTCCGTGACCCACCAGTTGGGAACCACTGTCCTAAAGCATACTGTAGCAAGCAGACTGACCACATGCGACACATCCAAAGGGCCATCCCAGCAGTACAGATGTCTGCCTTTTCTCCAGTATAATGGAGCTAAATGGCTCGTGGAGCTCAAAACTTCAAAAAATACATTTGAAAAACTCAAGTCTCTTTCTACTAATCCTGACCCAGTTATTCAAGATAATCTACAGACCTTGTTGTGAGCAGTTTCGTGGAGGAACTACTGTCTTTCTTCTGAACTACACCTGCCAACCACATCACTGCGCAGAAAGATGCATCCACTCATGAACGAGAGGCTTGTGCTCATGACAGCGTAAACGGCGTCCTCCTCGGCTGAGCTGTAATGTTAGCTAGCTCAGTGGCGCGGCTGCAGGAGGAAGAACAAAGGATAGATGTGACTCACCTGTCAGTGTCAGGGCCGTTCTTGGCAATGATCATCTTGAGCTTGCCCAGCCCACCCACAGGTGCTCTGTCAGTGCCGGTGGTGAACTGCAGGAAGAGGCGCTTCTGCTCCTCACCAAATGAGTGCAATGTCTCCCAAAACTCCCTGCCATGCAAAAAACAACATCCCAGACATTATGAATGAGTGCAGTGTTAACATGTAAAACTAGAAAAGACCCACTGGAAGATTAGTAGCGTCTTTCACATTGGGTGTACAATCAAACCACATTCAAAACTTGTGAGTGCATACAAAGTATCCACAAGCACTTTCTTACTTTATGATTCGTGAATCTCTGTTGTAACCTCCATCATATTCTGTTGTTTCTTCAAGTGCTAGGAAGTCCAGGTTCTGCAGGATGTGACAATGACAAATCAAGGGGAGAAGTTAAAAATTAGTAAATTAGTAAAAAGTAAATTTGAATGATTTACTAATTCAAATGTCTGGCAACAAATCTCACCCTGCTTCCACAGATGAGGAGCTCGATCTCCTCTGGTCTGAACAGGTATTTGAGCGGAGACTCGTTGGTGACCATGTGGAAGCCTCTCCTGAAAGCTTTGAACTGCTTCTCCACACTTTTGTTCAGCATGTACTCTGCATACTGCGCAACAAACTCCTGCACACACACATCAACGGGAACAATAATGTCAAAATCTTCAGCACTGCAGCCTTCCCACTTAGCCTCGTGGCATCTAGCCTTGTTTTTTTGACATTATTTGTGTATCGACCAATGCGGGGATTCTCAAACGACAGTCCGCACACCACCGCTAGTATGTGAGCTCCTACTAGTGGTGCAAGGAGGAATCTGACTGCAGTTCAGTCAACACATGCCGTCATTTCACTGTCAATCAACACAGTCTTAAGACTTGCTTTACCTTGTCAATATCATACTCAAAAACTGTTCTGAAATGCAAAATAAGGGAACATGTCAACATGTGATTAAAAACTGTGACTGTTAACTATTGAAATTCAGTGATTAATCGCAATAAAAAAAAAAAAAAAATTGACAGCCTTAATTTTAATAACATTTTTAATGCTTTATGTTTTGTTTGGCTCACCTTTCTGTTTTCATTTGTGACTGGAATCTTGTCCCCATTTTCCCTTAAATCATACATGAGCGGGTTCCCAAACAGGTCTGTCTGGGAGATCTGGAAAGTGATCATCATGTCCTCCTCCACACTGCCCTCGTACTCCAGCAGCTCCTTCAGACTCTGATATAGAACCTTTACAACACAGTGCAGCAAAGTCACATATCACATCATATTTAGCACCAAAATCTGGCAATATTAACAGTTTGTGGATTTGCTCCAAAGCAACATGAATGATCGAGCTGAAGAGGCAAAAGTCCTTGAAAAATGATTTAACTTCAAAATGTTTTTGTGAAATTCCATGACTTTTCCATGTTTTCCATGACTGTGGGAACACTGATATTAGTTCTTACCGGGTTGGCATCAGCTAAGTCCCTGAACGTTCCTTTCTTGCCCATGAGCTTCCTGTAGACCACCATGGGGAAGTGGACGTCCAGGATACAGTTGTTATAGATGGCCAGACCCAGAACGATGCCGATCAGAGTGTACTGGCCCTCATTTTCGAATGACGACGGGTTGAACCAAAACAGTTTGGTGCCCTCGTCGTATGTGAACATGCCTGCAGAAGGAGACAACAGGACAAAGGTGTTAATTAATACATATAATAATATATATAAATAATATATGCAGGGCAGTCCTCGAAATGTTAATTAGAGAGCTTGACTAAACTTCTCATGACGCACACTCTGACGGCGCTTCCTCTGCTGCCATGCAGTGTCAGCACTCTGCCTGACAGAGATGTCAGCAGCCAGTCAGGAGAGACGCTCTACAGAGCTTTCGGTTGAATTACTAAACTATGATCACTGTGACACTTTTACACATCACAGACATGATCAGAGGTACAGAACTACAACACGATTCTTATCTGGAAAATGTCATACATTCTTGATTTAAAAAAAAAAAACACACAAAAAGAGAAAGCAGGAATGCAAAGCACAAACAATAAAATTCTGACTTGGTGAAATATTAGTCAAAATTACAGTAGAATAGAACCTGTTCAAAAGGCAGTGTTAAATATTTGCACTTTTTATAGCGAGGGCTCTGAACTGTGAATGAAATAGAAAGACTAACACAGTCCTCCAATTTGATTTTATAGAGTTACTGCACTCAACACATTTTGGGCAAGACAGACTTCTCCAGCATGACTTCTAGCAATGTCACAGCACTATACACAGGCGGGGTTAATTCTGGGTGACCAGCATTACGTCTTTTTTTTTAACTGTGAATAAATCTGCTACAAATGTGGCTTTTTAAATGAGTTAGGCCGGAGCTACAGTTGCTGTTAACTATGCGTATGCATGATGGCTGCCAAGAGTCCCCTGCGCGTCGGTTCGGCGTGTCGGCTGTGTGCATCCTAAAAAATTAACCCGTTGTGCATGCAAAATGCAGTGTGTATATAAACATCAGGGGCAGTGTATAGAGGCAGAGTGGATGTGACAGAGTAAACACAGCACGAGAGACAGAGAAACACGAACTCCCCACTGGCTTGATTCAGAGACCTTATGTACCACCGCCGCTGTCACGTTTTCTGCCTTTATCCAAGCACTGACATGATAGTAAACTCCTCGAGGGTCGCAATTTCTGTTGTTCTGTTTTTTTGTATTTGATGTGTTACTTGACTCATATTTCTATCGAAGTCACCAACATATCATGTTTCACCCACACGATTAACCACCTGACAGTCCGTTGCACAGCTGAAGTCCAAAAAGGTTTGAGTACCTGCACTTTTGCCTTGTCTGGCTTTATGCTGCATTATTAGGAATTAATGGAGTATGGAGAGTTTTTTTTGCTGCATGTTTGCAAAGTGCAGGAAAAGCTGCTAGCTGAGAGTCCACTAACATTAGCTCAGCTTGTTTTTTTTTTAGACTGGATTCCTTAAGTGTTCATCCTTAACAAGGTTTTTTTTTTTTTTTTTACAAGGAGCAAAATAATCTGCAGAGGTCTCTTCCTCTCCAAAACAAACAGACCCATACAGTTAGAAGGGTAAAAACACTGAAAAAAGCCGTTTTGCATTACAAATCAGTGTCTCTCTGAGGCTGTTCAGTTGAAACTGGAGGGTTGGAGGGGGGCTATGAGCCACGATACCACTATGTTAGCTCAGCTTGTTTCTCTGAAGATCTAAAAAACAATATTAATGTATCTTAAAATAACAAGAACACAGTCTGCTGGAAATGTTTTAGTATCTGGCTAACTGTCCAACACCTGGCGCTAATGGAAAACCCTGCATGAACTCAGCAGTGAGCACCCTCACTGGCTCTGTCCATATCTTTTCGATCTTTTCAAAACCTTTTGTTAATAATATCAGAACAAAAATGCAGCAGTTAAGCACCAGCTGGAGCTTCCAAAATTAAGTTTCAGTCTCTTGGAATAAAATGAGTTAAAACTTTTCTCGTCTGATGAAAGGACGCAGTACCTGTGTGTCTGACAGTGACAGTTACCTTTGTTGCATATTAACCCTCTCTCCCTCCACACAGATGCTGTCTTCATCTGGACTGTATGTGACTGAATAAGCATAAAAATGCCCCCCTCCCTAAAATCAGAGAAATAATTAATTTATCTAATTACGTTTTAATTTCAGATGAAATATGACCCTGAAAAGAAAGCTTGTAGAAATAGCGGAAGTGACATTGTGTCTAAAAAGTCCCCTACAGTGCAGTTTTGTTCCACTCAAACTGAAAATGAAAGGACACGCTCGAGGTGAACATTATGACAGTCCTATGAAAATTTCCATTACATATTTAGAGTTACTTCCCATCCACATTTGACCTAATCACTCTAGCTGTACACATATGTAGTGTAACTGTACAAGACATTTCAGGTGTAGCCATCATGTTCACTCCTCAATAAGCGGCTAGGATCATTTGATTAAACCAGCCGAACAATGCCACCAAATCTGTTGAAAATAGTTCCCCTGCTGACACATATCTTAACAATGGAGTTGATTAGTAAAACAGCATCATGCCTTACAGGAATTACTACAGCCCACAAGCTATGCATGTGCTACATCAGCCTTATATACAGGGTTCCCACACGTTGTCATGGGCAAAATTTCAAAACTTTTATGTGGCTTTTCAGGGACCTGTAATTGCATTTTGAAGACTTCTGAAAAATATTTTTTAAGAAATTTTTGATACCAACTAGGGCCTTAGTTTTTGGATTAATGATTTTAAAGCTTTTTAAGGATGTGAGGGAACCCTTCAATGGGAAAGCAGTGATTAAAAAACTGGCATCCACATGCTAACCTTGGTGGAAAAAAGGGTATGAGACATAAAATGTGTCTCCCATCTTATTAGATTCGCAACATAGATGCTAGTTGTTGTGTGTTTTCTTACCAATATCTGGGTTGAAGATCTCCTCCACCACCAGCTGGAAGAACTCTTTGGAAACACCTCCTTCATCTACACCTTGTTCTCCTTCAAACTCCACATAGAGCTGCTTCTTCAAGTCTGCAGGATTTTCCATTGCTATCATTTCCAGCTACAGAGACACAGGAAACACACATCAGTTTCAATCGAAACAAATTTAAAAATGGTCATTAAATTGAATGGAGCTGGCGCACACATACCCGGACCAGAGCATCGTCGATGATGTGGTCTCGCCGCACTTTGAGCCTCAGGTAGGGATTGAGCTGCTGACCCTGCACCAAACTGTAGAGCACAGTTATACGCCGCTCACTGTACATGCGGATGCGGTTGTCGTAGTACAGGCCCAGGTTCTTGGTGACGGCGTTGAGGATGAAGGGGCATGTCATAAAGGAGAACTTGTTTTCAGTCTCAACCTTAAAGAAAGTGTAGTCCTTGTCCATCTCCAGCACCTCGTTCAGAGGCTCATTGACAAACTCCTCAAAGGCGATAAGCGGCCGTCGGCAATCATTGGTGCGGATCCCCAACTCCGTCTCCAGCGGGTCCACCCGCGGGCCCTTCTTGTTCCGCCGCTCCTCACCCAGCAGCTCCTGCAGGGTGAGCTCGCTAGACTCCGGGATGGGCTCCTCGTCCTCTTCCTCGTTGTGCTCCATGTCGAGGTCGCCGCCCAGCACGTTTGCATAGTAGACGATCTTCAAGCACTTGGTGGCCGCCACCACTGCGTCATCGTCGTTGACCAGGTTGCGGCTGTTGAACTCGTTACTGATCACCTTGTAGGTAATGAGCTGCTGGAAGGTCTCCACCATACGCCGGATCTGCTCGGCGCTGTAGTGCGACCATAAGCGTGCAAGCTTGGCCTGAGCTGCCAGCGGGAGTTTACTCATGGCCTTGCAGAACTGTGGGAGGGCGATCTCCAGGTACTCTGGACTGTGGAGGTTGCTGTTTTCCATCACTATAACAAACAGGTTCAGGTAGTTTGGATCTCGTGAATACACGTTGTGGTACGTCAGATCGCACTCTACGTTGGGTGAGAGGTAGACCAGTGCATTCAGGAAGGCTGCTTCTATCTTCTCATTGGACAGCAAGCGCTCGTAGACCCGCCGCACGGCTTCGATGTCCACCGACACCTCATCAGGGGCCAGCTTTTGGACATCGTTTTCCCCTGAGGAGCCCTCTCCGAGCCTCGATGATGACGAGGAGGCGGGGGAGTCCTCCTCCATAGCTGTAGCAGAGCAGGCAGCTGCCTCTTTCTCATCCTCATCCTTGTCCTCATCCTTGCCTTGGAGGGACTTGAGCTCCTCTTTAGTGTGAGGTTTTGACCTCCGAAAGCTCTGCACCAGGCCCTCAGCACTGGAAAACACCCGACCTATTACTCTGATCAGAGGCGAGTAATCTTCTTTCTCCCCACAGATGTCCAAGATCTCATACACCTTCTCCTCTGTCAGGTAATTTACATCTACAAACAGAATCAAACATTACATGGTTAAAAATAAAACTGAATAAACTCTTCAAAGTCCCAAACTATATCAATTTAAAGGCATATTCCAGGGTTCCCACAAAATTTTTAAAAATTAATTTCCCAAAACTTTCCCTTATGTCTACAAATCAACTCACCTTTGAAATTATCTCGTACAGAGTGGACATCTTTGTGGTTCAACTTCCTGTTGCTGCAGGCCGAGTTGCTGTGAGCGCTGCTCTCCAGGTAGGCTGAGGCCGTGCCTTTCTTCGAGGGGTGGGGGTCACATAGCTTAGCGTTGACCTTGTAGAGTTCCAGGGCTTTGACCGCTGCTGCGTTGTTATCCATGCGGTTGAAGCCCAGTGACGAGGCACACCATGAGTTGGAGCATGACTCATTCCCACAGCCCTCCGTTAACTGGTGGTAATAGCGCTCTATTAGATGCTTGGCAGCTGCTCGCTTCCTGTATTCAAAGGTACGAAACAGCAGGTTACTGTGTGAATCGAATTTTTCATCATTTAAAGCAGTTAGCACAATATGGGATGGATGGCAGAGATAAGAATAAATCACACGTTTACAAGTTAGTAATCACAGAGTTTTCATTTGACCTGACAAATGAAGACAGCTGTGTGACTACAGTTTGGGTCATGTGAATGTTAAAAATAGCCCACAGTGCATTAATAAACATATCATCACGGCAATTAAAATTGGGTTTAATATTTTCGAAATGATGGACTTGGGCTGGCTGACGAAAGGGATCCACACTTTACACTTTACACTGGCTTTTCCAGAAAAATCAGAGTCTTGCCAGCACTGGTGACATGAGTTTCCCATTTATTTGCGGCGACCTGCCACAATAAAAATATCTGCCATCACGTGCTGATTTTACGTTTTTGGAGCTGAACTGTTTATTAGGAGGGCTACTGAAACATACTGTATATACCATTCAGTTACTGACTGCACCTCACTCTCAAAGCGCAGTGAACTCTGAGCACAGACGCAGCAGCAGAACGTCAGGTGCAGTGAAAGTGAAACTTAATTGTTGATTGCGCTGGGCCTGAAAGTTTGTATTAACTGCCTCTGCAGCTACAGCTCCTCTCACCTATCGATCAGATCTGATCAGCTCTGACCATAAATTATCAACCCTGCAACTCAAACTGCTGCTTAGGGAAAAAAAGCCTCAATTAGAGCTCTGCCAGCACTGCAATCACAGACCCAGAAAAATGTAAAAATTCAGAGAGGGGACACAAAATGATAAAACAAGGACACCCACACAAGATCTTTTTTTTTTTTTTTTTTTAAAAAGGAAGGCTTTTGGATGGCCTATTGTCTGCGACCGCGACACTTAAATTAGAATTCTGTGGCAAACACTCCATGAACATTATTTACAAGTCAAAACATGGTGATCACTAAAGCCCGACCGACATACTATCAGCTAATTTCATCTGGCAATACTGGACCATCACAGATATCAGTATTGGCATACATGTTGTCTGATGTGCACCAATATAAAACGTTTATTTGTACTGGAGAATGATGCACAAAGAGATGCTTTGAGTAATTTAGACTGATCAAAGTCCCAAGTAATTTTATTGTTTAGTGCACAGATGTTATTTTTGACAAAGTTTTTGTTCTTGGCTTTTTAAATAGACTGACAAAGCAATTTCAACTCAAAGTCCATAGCTACATCCAAAGCTTTTTACCATATCTATTAGTCTTCTTCACTGCTGGTATAGACCATTTGTTGTCAGAAAAATGAATCTTGAATAAATCAAATGATCTTCAAACTGTTTAAAATAAACAATGCATGTTGCTACTTGGTGTTAATTGCTGCAGCAGGGACAACTTAAAAGGAAACATTAGCACATTTTTTCTTGCAAATTTCTGTCACTTGATTCACCAAACAGTGTATCTACATGGACATGAAAAACCCATTTAAGATCAGGTTTTTGGAGTATCTGGTTTACATGTTTGAGCATGTGAACCCCATATTCTGTTTATGAGAAACGTGAACATGCTAGCTGGAGTACTCTGAAAGAAATCGAGATGTATTCAGGGAACATGAATAATTTGATTTCTCTGTTTTCATGTAAACACCATATCCCAAACATAATCATAACTGGGATAAGCCTCATAAACGGGTTATTCACGTCCATATAATTGCACTGTATACACACAGAGAGGGATGCATGATATTGGATTTTTTGCCGATATCCAATATGCTGATATATAACATTTCATTTGGCTGATAGCTGTTTAAACACTGTTTTTGTCCACTTAATTTTAGTGATCATCAAGTCTCTTCTGTAGTGGAATTAACATCATGTCATGCATACTCACGATGGCCCACCGTTATACGCAGACAAAAAATGCAATACTTTTCAATGTATGTAATACTCATTCATTGTGCAAAATAAGAAAAAATATTCAATTTAAGGTTGATATTTTGTACATGTTCACTTTGTCAATTAATAAATACATATTGGTTTGTCATATCAGCACAAATCAGCACGTTGGCCAACTGCAAATTTTAAAGCCAGTATCAGTCAATACAGATGACATGTTGGTATTATTGTGCATCCCAACATATAGACATTATAATTGCTAATCTGATGCTAGGGTGACAGTTTTGGTCTCTGTTTACTTCCTGACAGCTTCCAAGGAAACTATACTATAATATAATCTTTTATAGTTTTCTTTTCAGCACGCAGAGGAACTCATGAAGATAATTAACGTTGACTTGGACAGATCTGTAACACTGTTGTAACAACAACAGTCAAGAAAAGAAGAAGTGAGAACAGACAAAAACAAGGGTGATCTGAGTTTCTGGTGCAAGAGTGCAGTTTTGAACACATGCTCACAGGCACACATATGTACTAGTAAAAAATGAGTGTGACTTACATTCGGCTTGCTTCTGGGTTTTCTATTTCAGGCTCCTCGTATTCTCTAATTGAACAACAGACAACGTTACAGCAGAGGTCAAGCTGCGCTGCACTGACATGATGATTGCAACAAATACTACAGCCTCTCTGTTTCTTGAGAGGGACAATTACATTATGACATATTTTAATTTACAACATGCATGTGCCTTCTGAACGATGAGAAGATAACATGCTAGCCAAAAAGCAATATTGCAGCCGGTGCCTTGCAGAAGCAGGTTAGCTTTACAGGGGGTCACAGTCAGTGTATTCTGCTAAACATGTAGCCATAACGTTAGTGAATATGCTGTTATTTATTGTAAAAAAAAAAAAAAAAAAAAAAAAAAGCATTTAAAATTCATATATTAGAATTTTTAAGGGGCGACAGGTCTAGACAAGTGGCAGAAATGTCAGGGACCTCCTGACGCTGACTTAGCAGGCTAATATAGCAAAATCTAGTTAGCCGGAGGCCTTATTTCAACTATTATTCGTGCAGAAGTGACGTTTCAAAATCAGAAACAAATTTCACCCATTATTCAACAATTGCTTGTTATAAATTTTGCCTAATTATACCAATACAAACAACAAAGCAATTGCACCCACACAGCTACCAGCGACACCTAGCTAGCTATGACTTCCAGTGCTCCTCCTAGCATCCCCGGCATCCCCGACTCTTTCCTGCCGCCGTGCCCACCTGTATGGTCCTTCTGCGGGGCTAGTCTCGGCCTGTGGTGGCGCACACTCACAGTCCTCCTTCTCGTCGGAATTCATACGAGACTTTATCCTCAGTTGTTTGTTATCCTGTTGCTGTCTGTGAATGTATCAAGTCCTCCGCAGGTTGAGTACAACTTCAACAGCACGCTGGGTTGGGTCTAAACGGGCAGCGAAGACGGATTTTGTGTTAAAAACTTCATTCACGGCCTTCCTACAGCAGGCTCTTTCCGCTGCCTGGGGTTCACCGCCATCTTGACTTCACCATCAACCCACGGCCCAGAATTCACTGCGGTGTAGCTGCACGAGCTGCCGGAGTGGATCATAATGCTGCAAGGAGCTGGACTCGTGACATCAACTCCTTTTTAACACAAATAGAAACAATTAAAAGAACAAATAAATTAAATATCAAATTTTAATTAATTTGTAGAATTTTAACCCTTTAAATGCCAGGTTTTTGTCATGGTGACCTTATGTTTTTAGATGAAAAAAAAATATTTTCAATACACTACATGCAAAGTTGTTTTTTTATTTAAAAAAATGTCGCAGTCTGAGAAATATGTCAATGATTAGCAGTAACGTTGATTTTTATAAATTATTTTTTGTGCAGTGTTAAATACTTACACTCAAACCGCTGCGCACAAAAGGCGCTTTAAAAACTGTTATAGAAAAGATCAAAAATTAATATGATTTTCAACTTTGAGTTTATTCTTTTAACACAATCATAAATATCAAATATACACTAATTTTGCAAATTCTAACCCTTTAAATGCCAGGTTTTTGTCATAATGATACTATGTTTTTAGATGATAAAAAAAGAATTATTTTCAATACAATACATGCAGTTAGTTTTTTTTTCAATTATTGGAGTCCGGATAATATGTCAATGACTGACAGTAACATGGATTTTTAAACATTATTATTTTTTGTGCAGTGTTAAATACTCACACTGACACCATTGTGCACACAAAAAGCACTTTTCAAAATCAAGCTCAAGAAAAAGGTTATACATTAATATAATTTTCTGCTTATTAGATTATTTTTAAGCAATTACTTTCTCATAATGCTACTATGTTTTTAGATGAACAAAACAAAAAAAAGAATTATTTTCAGTATACTACATGCAAAGTTTTTTTTTTTTTGGGATATGTCAATGGTTAGCTGCAACACTGATTGTGGCAGTGCAACTAGTAGAATTAGTATTTAATAGTATTTTCTCCATAAGCCAAATATGGAAAAAAAAGACATCAGGTGGAAAATGGAAAAATTCAAAGGCAAAAGCCCAGAATGACAGCCAGTAACAATACATGTTTTATACTCTGATGGCTGTGGGATCAAAAATTGCAGTAAAAACTGGTTCCACGACACATTTCTTGCACTTAACAGAATGAATTTAACAATTTTGTTTGCACGGTGCATTTAGACTTACTTTAGGAGCTGAGCTGAAAATTCAAGGATTAAACAAAAACACATAACATTGCCAAAAATGTATGCAATATACATAAACACAGCCGAAATTATTAAAAAAACAAAATCAATTTCTTACAATTTTCTATAAAAAGTGCCAAAAAAAGAAACAAAAGGGCCAGACAGACAAAAATAGAAAGATGTTTTTCTCTGTTTTTTTTTTACCTATGTAAATACTTCTGGAAATACATTTACCATGCACTAATGACTGCTTTATGTCTATTAAATATGACAAATGTAGGCTTTGCGTTGAACAAATAATTATTTATTTGTCATCCTTATTGTAGTAAGAAACAAAACAGTTGAAATATTACATCCTGAAGTTTTGTCTCAAGGTCAGACACACTGTTGCTTATTAACCACGTTAAATGTTGGTTATGATTTAAAAAACAAAATTAAATTTACACAAACTGCTGGCCAGTGAAGACTGAGAAAGCTGTCTCATTATACAAAAGACCTGCTTCCCTGTTTAACATCTCAATGGACATTTTTTATTCATTTTTTAACCATTTCTGCCCTGAGAAACATTTTTCCTTCAAACAAAAATACTTTGATAATACAACAACAAGCTGAACACCTGAAAAGAAAAATAACTCAACGCTGTGTGAGTGTGGCTCTAATCCTCTCTCTATTCCCACAACTCTTCATCATTTGCAGCCTGAACAGCCGGCTGGCTCTTCACACCGTTGTCCTGGAAAGATCCTCCCTGAGGACCCAGGGAGAGGACACAGAGAGGACAGGGACACAGAGTGAGGACAGACAGCCACTCTAGTATCAAAACGAATCCAGAGAGAAAACCACAAGAGCGTAGAAGACAGAAAAGTGAATCCAGTTACCTTCCTGGAGTCTGTGGAGGCAAAGGTCTTCCTAGGGCCGCTGAAGCCCGTGGCTCCGCCGGGGCCACTGAACGCAGACTCCTCAAGCCAGGAGGGCACTTCCTGCTGGGCCTGTCAACACACAGAAACAATGAAGGACGACACTGACTGTGCCTAGAGATGAATAATTCCTCACCTGTAAATTGCTGAATAGTTTTCCAAGGGGAAATAACTCACAACTGCTTATTACTTAGTATGTTCACTTTAGAGAAAGTCAAATTATTGTGTTAGTCCGACTAAAACTGGACTACATATAAACATGTTAGTCTGACTGAAATCATACCCAACAATTTTTTTCAAAGTTGGACTGATGCAATTGAAAATCGAGCTTCGCCGTCGTGTCAGGTCACATATACAGCTCAGTCAGACCTGAACTGGGCTTGCACGCTCCTAGTCACTGTGCCAGCCTACCTCAGTGGTTAGGGACAGGGCCTGTTCTTTATTTATGAGGGAGGAAGGGGTGCCGCAAGACAGGTCAGGCATTTAAAATAAGTAATGATAATAATTTATAAAAGTAAGCACAGAGGAGCTGTCTTACCTTGGACAGCATTGTGACGAGGGCGCGGGCCAGCTGACCGTCATTATCTGGGTCAAAGAACGACACCGCCCTCCCAATGTTCCCACAGCGGCCAGTTCTTCCAATGCGGTGAACATATTCATCAATGTTGTTAGGGAGGTCAAAGTTCACCACGTGCTGCACATCTGGAATATCCAGGCCGCGGGCAGCTACGGAGGTCGCCACCAGGACGGGACATTTGCCAGAGCGAAAATCTGCCAGAGCCTTCTCTCTCTCCGGCTGCTCACGGTCACTGACACACAACACAACACATGACCATCTGCACGCAGACTAAAGTGGACATCCAGCTTTCTGGAGGCATCACTTACCCGTGAATGCTGGTAGTCGGTACCTTCTCCTGGCACAAGCAAGCGGCGAGGAAATCAGCCTGCCTCTTGGTCTCCACAAACACCATGGTGCGCTCCATTCCTGCAACCAACACCAGTCATCAATCAACACTGCAAATTAAGTTCAACCAATTTTGCTTATATAGCTCAATATCTCAAATCACAATTTGCCTCTAAGGGCTTTACAGCACACAACATCCCTCTATCCTAGGTCCCTCATAATGAATGATTAAAAATAGAAAAAAAAGACATACCAGTGGTTTTGAGGATGTCAAGGAGCTGATCTCTCTTGCAGAACTTGGTGACTTGGATTAAAGTCTGCTCCACATCACTGCAGGCTCCACCCACAATACCCACAGCCAAGAACAAGTAGTCTGTCTTGAGAAAGTCAGCCGCCATCCTGCAAAAACACACTTCCATAATCATACCTGCTCAGCTCACTTCTCCAGTTAAAGATGTGGCTGATCAGGGAGCAAACCTCTGGATGTCCTCGGGGTAGGTGGCGCTGAACATCAGAGTCTGACGGTTCTCTTTGGACGGCATTCCAGGGGAGCCCACCAGGCGACGCATGTCAGGCTCAAAACCCATGTCCAACATCCGGTCAGCCTCATCCAGCACCAAGTACCGCAGCTTACTCAAACCAATCTGAGCACAGACACCATCGGTTACAGATAATTCTAAAACTTTTCCATGGCTTTTCCGAAACTGAAAATGTTTTTCAATCCTTCGAAAGCTGGGTCGACATAGATTCTCTTGTGCTACGTTTAGAAGCCTTTCACGTGTGTTGGGCGCCAAGTGTATTTTTTTGATTTCTTTTGAAAACTGGAAAAAAGGCAACAAGCACCTTATCAAGAAATGTCCTGCAAACTGCAAGACTTCAGTGGTTTTAGGAAATTATATTCAAAAAGCCAGGGGAAATACTGAGAACTATATTTATAATTGTTACAATTATATATTTAGAGTTGTGTTACAGATTTATTATTTTTCAGCACTTTTTTCAGGTTATTTCCTTGTTAGTTTTTTTTTTTAAACTTTCCTTTTTTAAAACGTTCTTGTACTTTTTAATAATTTGTTGAAAACTTTTTGGTAATTTCTTATCTTTCTTCTTGTGAGTTGCCTTTTTCTCATTTTTGAAAGAAATCAATGTAATTAACTCAGGTTTCCAAGGGTTAAACGCTCAATGACTTTTCCAAAACTTTATATTATTTTTACTTATTCCATGACTTTTCCAGGCCTGGAAAATGTGATTCTAACTTTCCATAATTATATTCATTACCTCAGTAACCCTGAGTTTTAGCCTTCAACTGAAGAGTATAACTTTACTTAATTAAATGACTTAAAATCCTAAATCAATTTACCTTTCCTCTTCCAATCATATCCAACAGTCTCCCCGGTGTTCCACACACCACGTTGCACCCCCTGCAGATTTCTCTAATCTGGTGTGCAGTGCTGACTCCACCATAAACCACTACTGGACGCACACACGTCCTACAACAGTCAGAGAACTCAGATCAGAAGCCAGCAGAAATGTGCGTGGCGTTAATTTATGGGAAGTATTTAATATCTTACTGGGTGATTTGGGGGTTAAATGACATTTTAGTTTAAACATACCCAAAGGCAAACTTCCTGGCTTCCAGGAAAATCTGGTTGATGAGCTCCCTGGTCGGGGCCACGATGACGGCTTCAGGCTCCTGTAACTCACTGAAGCTGCTGGCCGCCACACCATCTGCCATCAGCTGCTGCAGGATAGGGAGCAGGAACGCAGCCTAGAAGAGGGAGAGATTCGTCTCTGGATGCCCACACATTTTCATGGACAAAATTTCAACACTTTTCCACGACATCTCAAGGGTTTTTGTTTTTCTTGCACTACTTGCCTAGTGTTTAGACACAGGATTCAAACTCTGAACATATGCTCAGCATCCTTAATAATGTGCTCATGACAGTCAAAAATTAGAAAATCTAACATTCATTTCTATCTTTTGCACTGGCTGTGAAAATGGTTTTAATTTCTGGATTTCTTTAAAGAAAACATGCCTTTCAAATCTGTGGTTCTCTTTAAAAATAAAGCGAAAACAGAAAACTGCAAAAAAAAAACTATGTTAAAAAAAGTTGTTTTCTATAAACTCCATTTAAAGAGAAAAAAATCTTCCAAAATTTTAAAGAAAAAAAAAGAACAGCTATTTTCAAGACAGTAGAAAACATGCATGCATTATTCATACAAAATACATCCAACACTACTACAACTAAACAAAATCATTGTCACATGTTGACATATTTAAGCTACATTCAACATCACCTACAGACAATAAATTAACCATTATGTTAACTTTATGTAGTTTATTACACACAACACATTTCCATGATTTTTCCAAAACCTTTGATAATTTTGACTAATTCCATGACTTCTCTGGGTCTGGAAAAGGTTGTTTTAAAATTCTCTGACTTTCCAGGTTTTCCATGACCATGTGAACCTGTGGTTTTTACTGCATCAACCTGCACAAACAAACTTGCAGGTTGAGTGTTTATTCTTTCTTGTCTTACCGTTTTACCAGATCCAGTCTGGGCACAAGCCATGAGATCTCTGCCAGCAGAGATGATTGGGATGCCGTGCTTCTGCACGGGGGTCGGCTTCACATAACCAGACTTCTGGACGTTTTTTTTCAGGCTCTCGCACAATGCTGCCTCATCAAAAGTCTGAAGGAAAAAGGTTGGAACTGTTGATTGAGCAGACTATCCATCTCTTATACGACAGATGAAACATGCACAAGCTTCAAGGGACAGTTCACATTTGTTGCCATAAGCTGGTTTGTGTTACTCTCCAGTTAAGGCAGTGACGCAACGTACATCTACAGATTTTATTTTTAGAGACATGACATGCAAACGTCTTCAGCCATGATAGAGAGTCCTGGGAGAAAAACTAACAATCTAATTGTTTTCTGTTGTGGTTGATGATTTTCAGCCGTGTTTTTGGTGTAGTTAACTTGTTGCTTCTCATTTTTGTCTGCGAGCTGTCAGGCTCAGTGAAAAAGACATTTATTTGAATTTTACAGGGTTCCTACAACTTAAAATAAGTTAGATTCAAAGACTTTAAAGACTTTTTTATGCCACAATTTAAGACCAACTTTACAATAACCAAGATTGGAGAAAAGATATAACTGAACAAACAATTATGAAGGGTTAGGAATAATTTGGAGAGAAACATTAGAGGTGACCATGTAGAAAATTGCCACAATCGGATTTACCGAAATATTCATTCTTCAGCCTTCACACCCCATGTCACCAGCCACAATTATAATCGTCCTTGTGAAACATGTTACACTGTGCATAGTTGTTTGGATTAAACAAGGCTTGGATGCAAATAATTTGCATAGATGATTTTCAGTTTGATATTCAGCAATTTCAATAAAAACAAAATAAAAAAAATTAATAAAATCTCATCTCACGTGTCTTAACATTTTTTAAGACTGTAACACCAATTAAGACCTTATTTTTTAATTAATGAATTCAACACCTTTTCAGACTACGAGGATCCGCAGGAACCCTTACTGCATGCATAGACATGCAGGCAACTTACCATCATGATTGTAAGTTAGAATTATTTTATTGGTCAATCAATCAGCTCTATAAAATGTGAAATACTCATTCATGATCACATACCAAAGCATCTTTAATGGCTTATTTTTAATTTAGAAACAGGAGGAAATCTGTGACAAGTGTAATCAGCAACTATTTAACAAATAATCCATGAATTCTTTATTTTTTTTATTGTACTTCTTACCAAAATGGCATGCGGTGGGTTGGTTCCACTGACGTCCACCATGATGTCATCATACTTGTCAAAGTTGATGCCTGACTCATAGTGGGAAAAAATTGAGTCTTCATCCTCAGGCAGGGATGGTGGAATATACGTGACCCTCGGTCCTGCAGGTCAGAACACAAACTCTGTGAGGTTCACTACTGGAACAAGCATAATCATCCTGCAGACTACAGATAATATGATTACACTGAACAGTTTTTATTAACTTACTTTCACCATTACTTGGATCTTTCTTTTCTTCATTTTTATCTTCCCCTGTATAACACACAGATGTCAGTCACATCACTGAAAGGTTTCAAATCCCAGCTTAACGGCTGCAATTAGTTTATCATTAAAAAAAAATACAAAAAAAAGAGTACAACCTTTGTCAAAAATCTCCTCGCCTTTCCCACGGTACCCTGCAATGATGAAGACACTTGCTATTTAAACAACATGCAATAATGACTTTTCTAAAAGATTATGGTGATTGTTCATTTACCTCCTCCAAAGCCTCCTCTGCCACCCTGGTCTCCACCTTCAACACATTACCAAGCATTAACCATCTGCTTCAAGACTGGGCTACTTAATTTACAATTCATTTCTCTGCATTTTAGGAAAGTCTGAGTAAAAAGCTTTCCTGCTTCACGAACACAGGACTGAGTTTAAGAGATACCTTGTCTGAAATCTCCTCCTCTGCTGCCTCTTCTTCCTCGGCTTCCACCTCTGAACCCTGTTCACAACAGACAGCATTGAAATACAAAGATTCACATGTAGTTAATTAAAATGTATTCCTTAGTGGAAAACTACAACTTCACATTTAGTCAGTCAGTTGTGGCAAAAAAAGCCGAGGGGTGCCCCTTGAAAGTCAAAGATTCCAATCGTCAGTCAGAGACCCCCCAGTCACTGAGATTGCTTCAAGTCGAGTACTCTTTTTTTTTTGTTTATTTGCTCCTCTGTGTGCCGTGCACTTCTTGGGACGTTTGGGTCTCCAAAATTAGCTGCAGAGTGAGTTCTCTTGACTTTCTCGCTCCTCTTTGATTACAGAAACTGCAGCAAGGTGGAGGTACTCGGCACAAAGGGACAGAGAGGCCGCTCTTCTGCTTAGAAGTGGTGAATTTACAGTTCACTGCAAGTTAACACAATAATCTCTGGCTTCTGTTTGATATCTAGTGAATGCTGCTGTCACACTAAGACTTCAAAAATTCATATGGAAAACAAAACAAATTGTTGAATATTCGTATTGAACTGCCAAATCCAGTTCAACTGATTTAATTATGGGTCGGGTCCAGCCCTAAAAAACACCTACCACTTTCACACCCTCCATTTTCGTCTCCTGTAAAACAAAATGAAAAATCTTTATCTTTACGTCAGCTGTACTGAGACAAGATCTGTTTCCACGAGTCAAACACCAAACATATAAGCATTACCATTGAATTCACTGAGATCCGTCCTGCCAAATCCTCTGCCACGCCCTGTAGAAGAAACAAGCTGTTAGGATACACTTTCATCAATACAATTCAAAGTATACAATTTGATGAAAAAACTGCCAACTGACCACAAAATACTTCTCTAATAGAATACAGTACGTATCAGTCTGCGTTGTTTATTAGCGTTGGTGTCTCACCTCTGCCTCCTCGGCCTCTGAAACCACCTCTCTCCCCTCCTGTACTGTTCAAGCTGTCCCCATCTGAAAAGAAAAATTGAAAGAACATTAGCACCAAGGAGCATCTGCTGAAAGCTGTTTGTGTTATACCGCTCAGTGCTTTACATTCCCATCAGGACCTACAAAAGAAAACATCAGTAAACCGAAATTAGATTCCTTCTCCTGTTATGGAGTTTGACTTATTACCATTAAGTATTAGGCTTCATCCACACCAATACATTGTCATCCATACCAACGTGCTGGGAATTCATATCACATCACCATTCACATACACTGAACAGGAAGCTGATTGATCCCTATGTGGTTGGTTGCTAGGTTACCAAAAATACTAAGGACACAGCAAAAAGACCAGAGATTTCTTTGTGTGGACTGAAGATGAGGCAGAACTGTTACTGAACATAATAGTACAAGAGAGGAGTAAAGGGCGGTGAGAAACAGTTTGGGAGTTAATACAAAGCAAATACTGTGATATATCACAGCAGTACCAGCTAGGAGCAATATCAAGATTTTAAATTTTTCCATGACTTTTCAGGGACACGATTTTTTTTTCTTTAACCCACTTGCAGCATTTTTCAAAAATATCAAATTCAAACCAAATTTCAGCATTTAATAATTGTTAAATAATGTGTGAGATGCTTGGAAACCTGTGGAGAATGAGCTTTGAAATCCTCCTTGTCTGCCTCTGCCTCTTCCACCACGACCTGGAGAGAAAGAGACACAGTCTTCATCACTGTACTCTTGGGCATGTTAATGGTCCATGTTGGTCCTTTCTACACTTACCCCTTCCAGACTCTCCAGCACCAGTCTTCCAGGAGTCTCCTTGTGTGCCTAAGGGTGATTATGTCCAATAATGCATCATAGTTACTTAAAATATTCACCTACTTATTCTAATTGCTTGTTCGCTTTATTGAACTGAACAAGAAATGTTTTAGGCAGATGCTGCTGGGCAAGACAGCCAATTTTACACATAAAAAGACAATGAACACACTCTTAAAGCTTAAAGTGTAATGGCAAATAATCATAGATTATTTTGAGTAAAACAGTAATAATACCTTCACTTGAGTTGAGGCTGGTCAGTATATCAGTAGTAGTGGTAGTTTCCTGTAAAGATGAGTTAATTTAGGTCAGGTGCAGGCCATCTGGCTCCAGATCAGAAACAACAAAGCTGGACAAATAGGCCTTTTGATGTGTCATAGTTAGAAATGCACAGGTATAACTTATAACTCTAAAAACTGCAATTCAGCCCCTGATGCTCTGATCAGGAGTGGCCAAAATGCCGATGTACTTCTTAATTTGAACGCTGGATGTCACTACTTCACCTACGATGATTTGATTACTAGCTTACAAAACCATGTACCTCAGTAAACCTGGCAGAGGACCTGAAAATACAGAAGACATAGCAATACTTTTGTATTTCCCACTAGCAAAGATGGATAAACTCATTTTTAAATATCCAATTTCTCTGTTGGTGAAAAGTACATAATTAACTTTATTACTCAAAATTGTAATTGGCTATAAATATTAGATTATTCATCTCAGCATCATTTCACCTGTTTAGCAGACCCTAAAATTTCCGGTAATTTTGTTTCTTCATTTTCCTTACACTTATCACGTACTTTAACTAATTTCCTTATGACTTTTTTTTAACATAATGTACAATGAAAATATTGAAAGTACATGTGTTGAATATATTCAATAAAGTTTTGAAAATATAATTTTTGTAATATGTTGGCACACCAAAAAACTACTGTAATGACAAAAATAATGCTACATAATAATTTTGATAGAAAATACATTTTCTGTGGCAAATGGGTTCTTCTACTCTAGAAATAGTGGTTTATTTGAATGAAAACTATGGATTTATTTATATACGCCTTTTTTTTTTAATACATGTGACCCACAATTAAAAAAGCTTGGCCACTCTTGCTCTGATTGCTTATACCTGCACTTTTCCTACTGTGACAAGTCAAAAATGTCTTCTGTGAAACTATCAGCGGATTATTCATATTTGTTGCCACTAACCTCTTCATCCCACTCGTCCATTTTGTTTACCTATAGAAAAAAAGTAAAAAAATAATCAAAGTCAACATTCAGATGCTACAACTACATTACAGTTACTTTAGATTTACAACCAACTTTACATATAACGGGACAACGTAGTTACAGGACACCTACCTGAGGACTGGAATTTATACGCATGTTATGTTCAGCATGACTTACGTTAAAATCTCGTGATATTTTTTCTTAAAAGTTTATCTATTAAGCCTTTGAAACCTCAGTAAATAAGCTTTATTTCTTTCAAAAACACTGTAAGAGGCTGACAAGCAACTAAACAAAAAATGGCCCAAAATTAGCAAGAAATCGGTGAAAAGTTACAAGAAAATTTCCTCATGATATGAGACAGGAAAAAAAGTAAAATATACAAATAAAGAAAACGGCCTTGAGAGAGTGCTAAAAATTTTATATTTTTCTTTATTTGTTTTGTAAATTAATTTGGAATATATACTTAAAGTAATTGTAAATTATTTTCTGATCATTTTCCACTCGTTTTTGACATTTAATAATCCCTCCTAGATCTTTTCTTTTTAATTATTTCCTGGTCACCTTTTAACAAGTTGAAGCAGTTTGCAGGACATTTCTTGTTAAGTTGCTTATAGGGTTTTTTCCTGTTTTTGAAAGAAAGTGAACCAATTTTCTCGGGGTTTCATGGGTTTTAAGAAACATCATTTTCGCTCGTGGTTAAATTGTTGCACCAACTGATGTTAGCCAACGGCCTCGTGCTTCTCGCGACAGGCTAAATGTCAAAGCTGACCTGAGCTAAAACGTCAACTGATGTTAATGCAAACGCTACCTTAATACATATAATTTGTGTCCAAACCAACTGGAACACGATCGAAATTTATACCATATATATTACACACCGAGTTGTAGATAAACCTTTAACAATAAACTTTATCAAGGAAGACTTCTAACATTAGCTAGCATCACTGCTAACCGTCCTTTAGCTAGTAACGTGCAAAACAGGCTACCTACAGCTAACTTTAGCTAAGCCAACCGACTCCACTGGGGTAAAAGCGGGGCGGCCCAATGATGCTCCAACATAGTCACACAACCTAATCACCCCAAATATAATCTATAATTTTGTAGAATAACGGTTGACAAGATAGCGCGACCTTGTATTTGCTTTTGAAAGTGACGCGCAAACACTGAACTCAACGCAGAGGGTGCAGGGTGTGGCGCTAGCTAAAACTAGCTAACGCCGCATTTTCCTCCCAAAATATCACTTCTACTCTTGAAAATGGTTACGAAATGGTGGCGGTGTATTGTTATAGCTGAATTACGTAGCTATACTTTACCAAATCCTTTTTAAATTGATGCTGGTCTCCCTCGTGGCGTCGCTCCGCTCAGTCAGGTTTTTTCCGGTAGTACCGTGTGCACAGTGACCAGCGAGCTGAGGTTGCCAGTTCTGCTGTTTTCCCGCCTAACTGGACTACTTTGAAAAACAAAAAACAACCAAATATTATTTTACGGTGCTGTGCAAACGTCTCAGGCCACCTTGAACTTTTAGCAACATTATAATGATCACATACATATGCATTTCTCAGTAGTCTCTTTGCATAACCAGAACAGACAGGAAATGTGTATACAATACTAAAAACGCACGTCTTCAACAGGTTACAGTTGCCATGTATTTAGTGTGACCCAGTGCCTTAGAAATACAGTATTACTATAATTATTTTGTTACTTTTTTGGTGTTTTATTGCATTGTACATGTTCTCTGAATTCTTTGTTGAACTGTACTCTTTATAAATAATAATAAACCGTGTTTTTTCTGCTATTGCACGCACTGAAAGAAAAATTACATCTTTGGTATAATTTAGAATTTTTATAAAGAGTTCATCTTTGTTGTTCCAAGGTGAGGAAGGTGATATTATGTCAGTCCAACAGGGGGCAGTACAAGTCAGCCTCCCTGAAAGTGAAGCGACTGTGGAGAGGATCTCTCAAAGAGCAGGAGTAATGGCATATACAGTCCAAATACATATATTTAATAGACACACCACATAAATAAATAAGTAAACCTCCGTATTCACTGTCAGTTTTATATAAATGTATTATATCTTGTGTCCAGCACACTGAATTTTCTTCTTGCACCTCTGAAGCTGAGAAAATAATAAAAAAAGACTGTTTTTCTTTCAAACCTTTTATAATTTTTGAATCAGATGGCTTTAATTGCATGACTGTAAACAATATAATGCTGCTAAATCATGTAAATACTAACTGTGCGGGAAGTCTCCTCCAAATGCAATTTTATTGTATGTATTGGGAGAAAAAAGTCCATTCGCCCAACGAATAAGGCTATGGTGACGTATGACAATAATGTCCAGACAAGTGTTTTTGCAGAACATTATGATGCCATAACAAAGTTGACCTTTTGGTTATAAAATGTCATATTTTTTTCTGAATAGTCATTTGTGTGAAATTTTGTCATAATTACTGTATGAATTCTTGAGTTATAGCAAAAACATTTTTTTGTGAGGTCATAGTGACCTTTGACCTCCAAAATCTAATCAGCTCATTGTTGAATCCAAGTGGATGTTTCTCTCACAGTGAATTGCCTCAAGGTGTTCTTGAGATATCATGTTCACAAGAGTCAGACGGACGAGGTCTCAGTGACCTTGACCTTTTACCAATGGCAACCAAAATCAAATCAGTTAATTCTTGAGTCCAAGTGACTGTTTGTGTCAAGTTTAAAAGTTTAACTTTAATATGTGATATTCAAATAACATAGTGTTGGTTTTTAAAGATTTCCAGCTTTCTTTTTCCATGTCTACATGTTTGTCCTTTTGAACTTTTCTAGCCTTTTATAAAGAGCAAAAAACTATGAATGAATCTGAGCGTGTCCACCCCGCCAGGTTGCCAGGTTGTCAGCCAAAACAGCTTTTCAGGGCTGTGGAAACACAGAGCACCCAGGCATTGTCTGTCCCATTGATAAAAACTCAGAATGCTGACTCTGCTGAACTGCAGCCAGTCTAACAGCATCTAAGTCCGGTGTGCAGCAGCTCGAAACCACAAACCCCGACAACGTCCCCAAACTGCCCCTACACCAGCCCCGGCCCCTGCCCCGACTGCTCGGCCCAGTTGCTCTTGGCTTGTGGGTGCATGGAGCGGCTAAGCCTCTGTGCTGGCCGGCCAAAGCCCTGTGGGATTAGACTAATGCAGGTGGCGGGAAGCCACTGGGGGTGAAACAACAGGCATGGGAAGTGTCCCTTAACTTTACGTTAGAATTCACTGTTAGCTTCATATTCTGGCCCGTTTGTGCATGAGAATTTCATGTGTTCATGCATCTATGTGATGTAGATATCTGTGTTGCAGGTTGAGCTGCATTAGGGATGTCCTGATCAAGTTTTTTAGCCCCTGATCAAAGTCGTTTGACATCTGCAGAGTCAAGTCCCAAGTCCCAGTCCAATACTTGTATTTACCTGGATGATACAGCTGCACATTGCACACTTTGAGTACTTGAAAATCATTAAAATCAATCCAGTGTGTGTGCTCAACAGTTCAAAAGCTCTGCAATGCAATACAAGCAAAACATATCTGCATCCAAACAGTTCTTTGAGGGATTTTTATTTTATAATTACAAAATAACAAAGTAAATAAACTAAAATATTTTTTATATGACACAAATCCACTTAGTGCAGCATTTGTTTTTTCAACAAAATTACAAAGTAAACAAACTAAAATGTGTCTTCAGAAATTGCTCTCAAAGCCACTTAGTGCAGCACTGTGATGTAGTGCCGTACAGAACACTAGAAATGAGTAATATCATCCTAAATCTACTTTAAAGTAGTTTTGGAGCTGAACTTTAACATTCCTTGTCACATCAAGTAAAAAACAGTCACAGTTCTGCTTATTACGGCTTTATATCAAAACTAGTTCACTGAAAATGAACCACTGGATTTCAGGAACTTGCAGCAAATAAGCTCTGCAGCAAACAAACATTTACAACATACATTTCTGAGCCCACTTTGATGGAACCGCTGGGTGATGTATTGGCACAGATTATAATCAAAGTTCAAGTTGAAAAAAAAAAATCATTTCAGGTGTGGTTTATGCTGTTAAACATAGCGGCGGTCATTTTTGACCCCTAAAACAACAGAAGGGTTAAGCCAAAACACGATGCTTTCCTCACCCTAAACCAGTGTTTTTATGCCTAAACGGGGTTGTCACATCATAAAATTAAAAACTGAAACGTAAAGAAATATAACAATTTAACATGGTTTGAAGAAATGTACAAGACCTGGTCAGTCTACAGAAAAATGTTATCTGTGGGACACACCCTTTAATTGGACAAATTCAAAAATATTTCAGTTTTTGCCAGTTAAAATAGTAACAACAATTTTTAAAAAAAATATATATATTTTTTATTTTAAGTTGTGAGGACCTCGAACACACATTAATCAAGACACAAAAACTTAAAAGTACAGTTACACACACTAACACACACTGACCTAGACATACTCACACATCCAGGAGGAGAGTTACCGGTAACTCAACAAGGTTCATCGTAACCATCGTAACACAAGCTCGTAACAGTACATATCATCCACTGTAGCCAGGTTTGGTGTAAACAGAGTAAATACAGAAATACAGGACTGAAATACAGAGAGAAAAGTCCTGATCCATGTAGATATAAAGATGATTGAGTCAAAGTGTTGCAAGAAGTAATAACAATTTCTATAACAGCTTTTCTCCCTATTGTTTCAACATATACATGTAGGTAATATGTTTGCACCCTACACCATGAGTTCTCATGTCTCTGTTGCTGTTGCTCCATTGACCCTGGGCAGCATTGTGTCCAAATCTGCCCTCCGTCCGTCCACACAGGCCAAACAATACAGCAGCATTATGTCACTGACGGACTGACAGAACAGACGTGTGTGTATGTGTTTGATGCATTATCACTCAGGTAAAATCCCTTGTGTCTTTAGTTTGCTTCCTGACCTCATTGTCTCTGTGCTGCCCTCCTCCTCCCTCCTCTCAGCCCAGCAGCGTTTGTTTTGGCAGTCCTGGGTGTCCGGTTTGTGGGTGGCACTGGGTCGCACCAGGGTCTGGACCAAGCGGTGCCCCCCCCATGCTCAATTCTGCTGACGGGGCCCAACCCACCATGAGATAATGCCATTCCAGAGGGATCGTGGCTAAAGCCTCTCTTTCTGGCTCTCAGGTATATAAAGAGGAGGCAGCCGTGGTGCAGGGGACAAAGCACTCTGGGAACATTCTTCACTCATTGCTTCTCATCAACACTCTCTTTATCTCGCCTCACTTCCCTTCCTCCACCTGCTGGACTCCGAGCTGAGCAGGTCCGTCTGCCACCCTGAGCCACGCCACGCCGAGCTAAACTGTCTCCAGTCACTATGGATATTGCCATTCAGCACCCTTGGTTCAGACGCGCCCTGGGCTCCGTCTACCCTGCCCGACTCTTTGACCAGTTCTTTGGAGAGGGCATTTTTGACTACGACTTCTTCCCCTACACCACCTCCACCATTAGCCCCTATTACAGACAGTCACTGTTCCGCAACTTTTTGGATTCTTCCAACTCCGGCACCTCTGAGGTAACCAGATCCAGATATTTATGGGGCAGCAGAAATAAAGAAAGGACTGTGTTCATCTGACTCCAAACAAGACAATTTTGAGTAATTTTAAGATAAGATCTAAGCTCATAATCCTTGTAAAATTACATTTAAAATGGCAGTAAATGTGTTTTTTCCCCTTCAAACTAGTTTTAACTATCCTGATCTTGGTTTAGTTATTGCATTTCTTTGTATATTTGATGATTCTCTTGGTTTGTTCCAGCAACAGTCTTCAATTTAGTTCATCTCCATCTAAAGTGTGCTCAACAAAACTTAAAGTGAAGCCGCTGCTTTTCTGAAAGTTAAGAATTTTAACTTTTGAGAGGTTCAGGCTCTTTAAAATGTCATGATACGATCTCTGTGCTTGTGTGTGTCCCACAGGTGAGGTCCGACAGGGATAAGTACACAGTCTACCTGGACGTCAAGCACTTCTCTCCTGATGAGCTCAATGTGAAGATCACTGACGACTACGTGGAGATCCAGGGCAAGCATGGAGAAAGACAGGTAGTGCTCCAGTGCTCTCACTCATACATTTATCACCTTTCACAACAGTCAGTAAGACGGCTGACGATCAACTGTTTCACATGAATATAAATACAAAAACACAAACAACACTTAACCAAATATACAATTAATGCTAAAAATCACCACAGACATGATGAAAAGCGGATGCAGTACAACATACTTCTCATTCCCTATTCCACTCAGTGTTCATCTCAGGTACACTGAGACGACTTAGAAGCCATAACAGGCTGACAGACAGATGAACAAAACAATTTCTCAACCCAACTACAAATCTCCTGTGTGATGGCAAAAGCCGATTCTTTAAATAACGTGTGAGAGGGATCCCATGTATTATTACCAGCCAAAGACAATATTCTTTTATTAAACACAGTTTGGAAACTTGACTCAAGCGCTTCACCCTCAATATTTGAGCAGATATGCAGCAGTCTAGCCAATCTGGCTGTAAGCTGAACAGAGAGACGACAGCACCATGCACTGATTCCATACTGCTTAACGCTCTGTATTATAGATTGGAAAAACGACAACAAGATCTGTTTGCTGGCTCCTAATGTCTCCTAAGAAAATAAATGCGTCGTTGTACCTTACTATAAATATAATTTATATGTGCACTCCAGGACAGAGCAGCAGATGCCCAAATATTTAAATGAAGTAACTTGAACAATCTGTGTGTTATGGACAGTAACTGGTGGACGATACAAGCCCACTGGAAGACCAGAAATTACCATTTGTGTCTTCTCTAGATAAATAATGAGCGAATTCCTCTCACACTGCTCCACTAACCTGTCTGTGCGTTACTGATTATTACTTGGGTCATCCTCAATATCCAACAGAGACAACAAATAAGGGACTGGGTCCATTATTTTGCCTCTTTCAAGGTGCAACCTTGATCCAAAAGTACTGTATTTTGGAACACATTTACTGAAAAGTTGCAAAGTTATAAAGGGGGCTCTGTAGTTGAAACATTGTGCATATACATGTCAGAAAATTCACACCAAACTATCTGCTGGAGGGTCACAGTGAGCTCTACTTCAGTCATTATAAATGCTGAATACAATTATATTAGCTGAAAAGATGGTGAAAGTCACATGGTTAGAAGTCGACTAGTTTTAAGCTTCTACATACACCTCAAGCATTTTATTATGTGTTATGAGCTGCATGCCGTGTTTGCTTTAATTTGTGACGAAAGCTTTGTTTTTCTTGCATACCTCTTCATAAAATGGCAAACATATTTTTTTCCATGTGTTACAATAGCAAAAACATATAAAAAACATCTGTTTACAAACCCTAACACACCTTATGCAGTATAATTCAAGTCTCATTTATCTAGTCAAATGCTCAAACACATGCATTTTCACTAAAACATTTTGGAGTCTGGCTATGAAGAATGCTTCATTTCAGGTTTAAATATGTTTTAAGTGCATGTGTTTAAATCAGCCTTGGATTACACTGCACGAGTTGTGTGAGAGTTTCAAACGGTTATTTTGACATAGTTTTGCTGTTGTTGCTCCAAAGTGGCAACCTCAATGGCTGAAAAATGGAGCCAATGGTGACTTCTGGTTTCACATGGGATATAGGCATGTAAGTGATGTTACATTAAAACAGTGATTTTTAGTTTTATATGGGATATAGTTATGTAAGTAGCTTTGCATTAAAACACTGCTGACTTTTGGTTTAACACGAGATGTAAGCATGTAAGTTATGCAGTGTTATGTTAATACAATGGTGACCGGAGTTAGATGAAAGCCTGGTGCGTCTTATAAAGACATTAAAGGGTGCCTTTGGTGACGATGTCACACATTAAGGAGATGACAAAGCATTAATATTTGACAATCTGAGAATAAGAACAAGCAAGTATTTCGTTGGACTCACCCTGTCTCTGCGGCGATGACCTTGTCTTCCAGGATGACCACGGTTACATCTCTCGTGAGTTCCACCGCCGCTACCGCCTCCCCTCCACTGTTGACCAGTCAGCAATCACCTGCACCCTGTCTGCTGATGGTCTGCTGACTCTGACCGGGCCAAAGGTCAGCGGAGGGAGTGAATCTGGCCGCAGCGAGCGCAGCATCCCCGTCACCCATGACGACAAGCCCAACGCCGCTGCGTCCTCCTAGAGGCCAAGTGGTGGGGGTTGACCAGGGGTGATGGAGGGGTTCGACTGGGATGGACGACCACAGAATCTCTACCCTCCACCCCTTGGCTTCTTCTTCTCCCTTTCCCTTCGAGGATATGTGTCCTCCTCCTCACTTCTTCCTCTGTTGATTCTTCTTGGCACACTCTTACAGTATTATTAGTATCATTGTTTTGAGCTTAACAAAAATATCCCCATGAGGATGGTTAAGTGAGGGGCGGCGGGAGTTTGAAGGAGAAAACTCATGTAAGGACGAGACATTCACATGACCTGGCGCTTCATTCTGCTGATTGTTGTGGATCTGTGTCAGAGCGAGCCCTCTGATGATACACATGGTTCGGGTTAAGCTTGGAGGTAAATGTCCCACATGTCCATTTTCCATCATTGAAGTTCTCTGAGGCCCTAGTTGCTTCCATTCTTGTGCTGACTCTTTGAACCCTTCCTCTCTCGTCTGAAAGATTTCCTGTACTGTAGTCTAGGCCTTATACATGGATACCTGCTCATTACTGACAAGTCCATACTAAAGGAACACACAATAAAGCTGTATAATTAACAAAAAGCAACTCTTGTGTGGATTCATTCTTCACTCTTTTTTATCAGACTTCAATTCAATCAAGCTATTTGTGAACTGATCTGGATTCTGTGCAACTATTAGATGAGAGGTTCAATGATCACATCAAATAACCTTATATCCCAAACTCCTGTTTCACTCCAAAATACTGTAGCTAGATGCCCTTTAAATGTTTCGTCTGGATTTTAAGAACTATGACCTCCAGATTCTAATCAGCTCATTCTTTGGGCAAAATTTGAGGAAACTCCCAAAATGCCTTCTTGAGATATTGCCTTCATGAGAATGAAATGGATGTATTTTCACAATGACCTTTCACCACCAAATTCTAATCACAGGGTTCCCAAGGTCATGGAAAACCTGGAAAAGTAATGGAATTGCAAAACCACCAAAATCTAATCAGTTCATTTCTCATTCAACTCATTGATAAGTTGAGGATGTCTGTGCCAAATTTGAATAAAATTCCCTCAGTGAAATTTTGCATTCATGAGAAAAGGTCAGACAGACAACCACAAATCATAAATCTCCTAACCGAAACCATTAAACCAATTAACTAAATCTAACTTTAAAGCCAGAAGAGTGGTGGCAATTGTCTCATTTGATAAAAACAAAAACATGGCTATTAAACACATATACCAGAATTGATTAGTTTGGTGTTTTCAAGAGCATGGAGGAAAAAGAGCTCCACGTGGATCATAAAGAAATAATGGATTACAGATGCACAACATAAATATCACACAAACGTTGTATAAATTTAAAAAAACTGTGTTAGGATCTTTGTATGAAAATGAAGAAGCAGTGCTCTGGAAGTGTACAAACTTATTTTTTTTAATTTGTCTGTACTAAAGTGTATTCACACTAAGTTGGTAACAAACACTAACATAAAATGAGAACAAAGCTGAAGGTCCAACAGTGACCAGTGCGCATAAAAAAGCTATTTAACAATTTAACTATGGATATAAACGGCTGTTCATAACTCATAATTCATAACTCTGATGAGAACCTGTCACCTCTATATTTTCTCCTCACTTTAGACAAACACAGACAGGCGAAATAAACACAGAAGGGCGACTGGAGTGAGGATACTGAATTCACATTAGAGGCTGCTCTGTTTTACATCCTCGACCCTAGAAACACACAGACACGCTTCGTTTCATCATCGCTCCCATAATTTGCTGTCGAAAACATTCACAATAAACTGATAAAGTCCCCCTCCACCACGCTCAGACTGGCCATCTGGATATTCTCGCAAAATTAGCGGTTAGACAGTCCCAAATTGTCAATAGCCCATTGATAGTGTAAGTACAGAGGTGACATTTAGAGAAAAAATAAATAAAATGAGGGCACATTTTACTAAATTGAGCTCTCAAGAAGATATTGCATGGCCTCGAAATACCTTTCATCCCCTCATGTTGATGAAATTACCTTGTTCTGGTTCAATACATGCTTTTGTTTTGCTCATTTTAACAAATTAATTTCCTCAGTTTGGTTAATTGGAGCATTCAAGATAAGTTTTTAACATTATATAACATTATGTAGCGGCATCTTCTTTACGCTGTTTTACACATTGTTGTAGGTGAATGATTAGATTGCCTTCCAGATCCTCACATTAAATCGCTGGAAGCTGATTTAGATACTATCATTAATTTATCGTTTACTTGATGCAATAGTCACTTTTTTATTCAATAGCTTCTATGTCATGTGACCCAGTGACTCCAAACCAATGGCAAATTGTTTAAGACACCGGATGAATGACAAACACCTCTTTTCAATTGATTTCAGTGCTTTTTGTATTTTATGTTAATATTTTTAGTAAAATTTCTGCATATTTTTTCAATAGCTCCCATGTCATGTGATGTTGTTACTCCACTATCAATGCTGATTTTTGAAAATTGAGACACCAGTTTTTCATTGGTTTTGGTGCTTCTTTTTGTCCTCTGTCTATTTTAGTAACTGATAATCTAACCTGTCTTGCAAGACAAGTGTTTCATCATAGCTTAGTTTGTAAATGTCTGTATTTAGATGCCAGTCTCAACGCAGTTGTGAGTGTGTCACCTGTTGGAGGGTCTGCAGGTCTTCCAGGGTCTGCTGAGCTGCCACTCTCAGGCTGGGCTGCACACTGGAGGTGAGGCGACTGACACGAGCCTGGAGGTCTGGATCCAGCAGAGAGGAGCCCAACGGGAGCAACACCTCCTCCTCCAACAACAAAGACTGCAGGAGACGCAAAGAGTGGAGACACACCTCCCAGTCTCCATCTGTCAGACAGACATCAGAGGTAGAGGTGAGGCCGACACCTGGACAGGGGCAAAGTCTGTGAAGTTCCCATTCATAATAATGTCAGTTGAGGTAAAAAAAAAAGTGTATTAGCACTTTTTGCCACAACTGCACTTATCAGCTTTGCACTGTTCCTTTTTCTGGGCTGCACATCCTGTTTACAGGGTTCCCACCCAGACTGGTGGAAATTTAAAAAATCCAACAATAATTTCTGTTTTTACAATTTCTGGCTGTGATAAATGATGTAATTTTGGTGATTTTTAAAGAAAACATGACTTCCAAACCTGTTAATAATAATAATAACAATACTTAATTTTAAAAAAGCCAAAAAAAGCAGCCCAAAAAAATCTTAAACTAAATATCACCCCCCCCTTTCTTCGAAAAAGAAAAAAAAAAGCCAAAATTGTTTGTTTTCTAAAAAAAAATCACAAGATGACCAATTTTTACAGGAGTGAGACAGGTGTGTCCACTTACCGTCCAGCAGGGTCCAGATAAGAGGCAGGAGTCCTGGGTTCTCACTGATGCACTTCAGTCCTTTAACACTGATGCTCACGTTATACAGCGCCATCAACATCAACCTGCAGCAGAACACGACAACTGAAGCGCAGCACTGACACCTACTGACCTTGTAGATTGAGTCAGGCATGTTAATGTCTAGTCAATGTGCACATAAATGGTGGCTGGTCACTATGTAGTTCAAAAAGGGGCTGTGTTTCTGTGATGAGCTTTTGCTGTGAAGTTTGAACTTAAAGCAGTCAGGCCATTCAGTAAAGTAAAAGCCTGGTGAGACACTCAAATGTGAGTGCTCGAGTACCACCTCGGAGGTGAAGCAATGTACTGCTGTGGACAGGGGTCAATAACAAAATGTGTTTCGGCCACCTAATTTTGTATTGAAAAGCCTGTAATTCTGGGAGACACTCACTTGATTTGAAACCTCATACTAACTTCAGCTGAACTGTTCTTTGCTCTATGGCAAAGTAGGAATTATACGATGGAGAACATTATCAACAATGTGCTATGTACTCTACCACAGCTCCACATACACTTTGAGTTTGGGGAAGACACCGGGCTTCATCAGCTCCAAAAGCTTCATCAGAGTGTCCAGTAGGACGTGAGCCGAGCTGGACAGGAAGTTCCGGCCACAGGTTACTGCTGCTATGTCTGATACGTGGGAAATAAAGACAAGGCAGGTGACTGGGGGAGGGTACCTGCTCTGGAGTCACTGTGACACATTTTCAGTTTACATTGCATTCAGGTCCTGCCGGAGGAATTTCACAACTGACGACAATGTCTTAAAGTAGAGCTCAGTGCTATAAAACCTACTGATGTGCAGAGTATATTCTCACATGACCAAAAGAAAAGTGGTGCAAAATATTCATCTGAACTGTGTGTGTATACACCAGTGTTGGAGTACAGAAGCTGTGAACTCACTGGTTATGGTTCCAGCCAAAGCCAGCACAAACTGGTGCTCCTGGGAGTTGTGGTCCTCAGTTTGAGTTTTGGTCTCCTCATCCAGAGACCTGACGAAACTCTCCAGAGTCTGTGCAGCTACAGCCAGGAAGGACTGCAGCTTCCCCTACACACACACACACACACACACACACACACACACACAACACACACACACACAACACACACACACACACACACACTTTGCTGTCAGATATACATTTATCTCAGCTGTTAACCCTGTGAAACCAGAGCACACTGCCTTGATTCCTCTCAAAAACCTGAAAATGAGACAACAAGCAACTTAACAAGATATGGTCCAAAAATTAGCAAGAAATTAGTCAACAGTTTCAAGAAGATTACCTAAAAATTTGCAACAACAAAAAAAAACCCAAGAAAATGGACTGGAAAAAAACACAGCATTAAAACATAATACCTGAAATACATAAATTTAAGAAAAATAAGAGCAAGTAAAAAGTAAAACAAACAAGAACTTGATATTTAAAAAAGCACATATATGCTATATATATATATATATATATATATATATAGATGGTTATGACACACACACGCACAAACACAGACTGTGGTAAGGACTCACATCAGCCAGCCAGCGTGTGACCGTGTCCTCACTGGCAGAGCAGCTCCACAGCAGACTGCAGGCTGCAGATCCCAGACCAGAGCAGAAGTCTGCCTGCTGCTGCAGCTCTGCTCCGCTCTTCCACAGCTGCTCACGTAACAGCAACTTTTCCTACACACACACAAAATTGGTAACACACAACAAACTGTCTTGATTTAACAAAATAATGGATAAGGTAAAGCCAGAAAACACCATGTACAGAGAGCA